>NW_028297098.1:10200434-10432032 GCF_055798465.1 Pogonomyrmex barbatus
ACACTGCTCTGTAAAGGACTTTGCGAGTATGATCGGCTCGCTTGTTTCAGTCTTCCCAGCAATACAATATAGCCCTTTATATACCAAGAGATTTGAAAGAGAGAAATTTTTGGCTCTTAAAACCTTCTCTATGGATTATTCCAGGCAAATGACAATTCCCTCTTATTTGAGAGAAGATTTTAATTAGTGGCTCAACGTGCTCTCGGATGTCGAGCAATCCAACGTTATTCGGTCTGCTCCCTTTGTTCGTGAGATTTTCTCAGATGCGTCACTAACAGGCTGGGGAGCCTCCTGCGACGGTCGACGGACTCATGGCTGGTGGTTACCTGAGGATAGACTTCTTCACATTAACGCTCTAGAATTGAAGGCTGTTCTGTACGCCTTAAAGTGTTTTGCAGCTGATCTTCATAGCTGTAATATTCTACTTCGAGTCGACAACACCACTGCCATTTCTTATGTAAATAAGTTTGGCTCAGTCCAATATCCCCTCCTATCAGATATTGCCAGAGATATTTGGAGGTGGTGAGGAACGAAATATCTACCTCATGGCATCTTACATTGCATCGATGGACAATGTTATTGCAGACAGCGAATCACGTATAGTGAATACCGACACAGAGTGGTCTCTTTCAGCTCAGGCATTTAATCTTATCGAGAGATCATTTGGTCCTTTCGACATCGATCTCTTTGCATCATTAATAAATACAAAAACTGTGACTTACGTTTCCTGGGCCCCGGACCCAGGTGCTTGGGCGATAGACGCTTTTACGCTATCTTGGCACTCTTTCTATTTTTACGCTTTTCCACCCTTTATTTTGATTCCCAGAGTCTTACGTAAGATAATTGATGATGAAGCTACGGGAATTTTGGTCATACCATGGTGACCATCTCAACCATGGTTCCCAATGTTTCATCATCTTCTAATCGCTGACCCTATCTTTTGTGCACCTTCTCATTCTCTTCTATCATCTCCTTTTAGATCTCAACATCCGGAGTGGAAGAACCTTTCCCTGGCAGCAGGGAAATTATCAGGAAGGCATTCAGATCTCAGGCAGTCCCATCATCAGCTTTAGACATCATTTTGGCCTCGCTCTCTACAGCCACATTTAAACAATACGCTCGCCCTCTAAGATCCTGGTGGAGTTTCTGTCAGAAATATCGGATTTCACTCTTTTCTCCGGAAGTTAACCAAGTACTCGAGTTTCTTACTCAGGAACTAAAGAAGGTCGGTTCTTATTCGTCGTTTAACACGATCCGTTCAGCAATCTCTCTGATTTCCGACAACGCAATCGGCAATCACCCCCTGATCAAACGTTTCGGCAGGGGAGTCAGTGTCATGAAACCACAGAAACCTCGGTACGATTTTATTTGGGACCCAGCTCCGGTAATTGCGAAGCTAGCAAAAATTTTTCCCTATGATTCTCTAATGCTAGATACTATCAGTAGGAAATTAGTTCTTCTCCTAGCCTTAGCCTCAGGACAGCGCGCACAAACTCTCGCGGCTATTAGAGTCCCATATATCTTTTCTACAAATAATAAACTTATTATTAGAATTCCTGACAGAATAAAGACCTCTGCCCCAGGTCGGATCCAACCTCTCCTCACTTTTCCACGGTTTTCCGACCGCCCAGAGCTTTGTATTGCTACCATTTTAGAACATTATCTACAGCGTACCAAAGAACTGCGTCCTCCGGATTGTGAGGCATTGTTTATTTCGTGTGTTAAACCCTATAAAGCGGTCGGAGTCCAGACGGTGAGTCGCTGGATTCGCAGAGGTCTGGAGAAGTGCGGAGTGCGGAGCGATCTTTTTTCAGCCCATAGCACTCGGCATGCTTCTACCTCCCTTGCTGCCGCTAGGGGAGTTTCTCTGGATCTTATTAAGAGAGCAGCGAGCTGGTCCGGAGAATCTCGAATTTTTGCGAATTTTTATAATCGCCCAATTATTAACGCAGACGACTTTTGCAATTCCATTCTTTCGTCCTAAGATATTATTATCAGTATTACTATCAGTAGCAGTATTAAGTTACATTAAGAATATTAAGTTTTTTAGTTAGTGATATTTTATTTGTTTATCTTTTCTTTTGTGATAAGGATCAAATTAATTTTTTGTTATAAGTTTGATGTATTACTACCCAGTCTTTTATTAAAGACACATTTATTTGCAAATCGTGCTATGAACAACTACATAGTTATCCATCCGGACGAGACGTGGCATAATTGTAAGATTAAACGAATTTACCAAGTGAAGTTCGATCTTAATTATGCCTTCCGTCTCGTCCGGATGGACTCTCCTCACCCTAAGCGCTTACGCGCTTCTCCCACCCTTTTGACGATTTGCTTCAAGACTTTAAAATAATGAAGAGACAAGATGGCGGACTTGGGGCCTGGATGCCGGAGCGCCCCCTTTTCTGCTTTTATGTGTGATTCTGTGAATTCTGTTGACAACGCAGGCGCGGAGACGTAACTACATAGTTATCCATCCGGACGAGATGGAAGGCATAATTAAGATCGAACTTCACTTGTAAGTTCGTTTAATCTTACAATTATAGAACTTGTTCAAATGCGAAATACAAATATTGTAAAGTTTACATTGCGCGATACATGCTTGTACATGAAGCCATCAACCATATTCTTTCTATTTGAACTTGAACATTGCGTCGAACATGTATATTACAGGCTCTATGAGAATATATATGGTGTCAGCGAAAAATTTAAACAATTTATAAACTTTTTACGGCGGAATTGTATCACAGATAAACATATTGCAATAAAAACTTTGCGTGAGAGCGACATTTTTGACAAAACTTCGATTATAGATTGTGAATTATTAGCGTACGCAATAGATAATATTGTACACTATGCATTACATGACCAATAAATGTATATTATGATATTATATTACTCGGTTTATTCTCCATTCTTCCTTTCAATTCAGCGGTTTCAGGTTGCGCTGCGATAACGAGTCGCGTGCCGACGCATCTTGTTGAATAATAATATCACTCATAAATAATATACTCATAAATAATATACTCATAATAATAAATTTAAATTACTAAGTAATATTTAAAAAAATCTCCTTTAAAAAAATAATTAATTTTAAATAAAATAATTAATTTAAAAAATTAAAATTACAAAAAAAAATATCAAGACAAAACGACGTACCTTGCTGGAAAGAGAGAGAACTTAAGAAAAGAGGAAGGAAGAGAAAAGAAGGAAGACAGAAGAAAAAATGGTAAGAGAGAGAACATGATGAACATGACGGCGGCGATAGCGGCGACGGCGGCGACGACAACGGACCCCGCATCGGTGACGTCACCCCTCGCTTCGCGGATCCCGCATCCATCTTATGGAGTGCCCCGCGTCGCGGAACTCCTTTGCTCCTCTACCCCCCTCGGAGCTCCTGAGTTAGAACCGGCCTTATATAGCTACTCGCGTTCTTCCCTTTACGGAAGTAAAACAATAGTATGTGGCGAAAATACACAGTTTGGTCTTCCATCTTCAACTTGTTATAAAATCTCCAAAACTTAACCAAATCGCTCAGTTTTTTTTAAAATGAAGCTAAAACTGTCAGCTGTCTCAAATGACATAGCAATAATATAGATGTGAATGACTCTAGTACTTTCAAAAATAAACTAGCGCAATCTGTTACAAAAATGCGTCATGACTTTTCCGACAATCCAACTTGAACTAAATTTCTGTTTCAATAAATTGTAAGTTTTGTAATACAATTAATTCAATTTTATAATTAATTTAATTCTAAATTATAGTTTAAGACTGACAAATATAGCAATACAAATACGGATTACTATTTTGTATAATTTTAAGTCTCTGAATATATCTGAATATATCTGTTATCTAAATTAGTTAACAGAAAATTAAAATGTTTTAAGAGAAAATTTAGTTCCTAAAAGATTAAATTTAAGTACGATTTCTTATTAATATCTTTTCTTCATGTTTAAATATCTTCAGTCGTTAATTACTAATTTCTCAAATTATTTGATCTATTTTTATTAAGCTACAATATCAGATATTTCTCCGAGAATTTTGAATAATGAAGAAATTGATAAATTAATTTTATTCGTTAATTGACTGAATTGGATTATTGAGCATCAAATATAAAGTGCCATATTAATTTATGTAAGTTTTTATTTTTAAAACGTGTTTATAATGATAATAGCGCGTTGTTTGTCATTCTATTTTTATTTTATATATAATGAATGATAATGTTAAAATGAGACGAAATAGCACGCTAACATTGTTATATATGCAGAAATGTACATTGTTAACTTAGAAGAGAGAGAAGATAAAATTAAATTATTTTTTATTATTTTTTTAAATTAATTTATTTTTCAAAATTAATTTATTAAATTAATTTATTTTTCAAAATAAATTAATTTATACACGTAATAATTATAGGATATTGCCAAATCGAGATTAAATTTTGATACCTAATATTAGATATTTGATATTAGATATTAGATATTAGATATTTGAGCATTAGAGTTTTCTAAAAAGAAATCAATAATGGACTTTGCTTCCTTAAAAAATTCAGAGGCAAAATTTTAATAAGGTAATCCTTGAGCAAAGAAGGTCCAAAATGGCACATTTAATAAACAAAAATCAGTGAGTATTGAGTAATTTTTCATTAGGATTGATACCTACTTAGATTCATAGAAAAACTGAAGGCAAGAACCAATCATAAAAAATCACTGATCTGCTTTGTTTGTATGTACCCATTGAGTTGTCAGACATTGTGTCTGTAATTTATGTTTGTATTTGTTTTCTTTAAGTATCTGAGACTTAAAAATAAAGAAATAAAGTATGAAAATTATCATTATACAAAATATTAAATGTAAAAAGTAAAAAGAATTAAAAATCATTATAAAATATATTACTTAATCTATTTGAATATTAAACTTTTTTTATTGCTATATTTTTATTATTTCATTATTTCGAAAGTAATATTAATATTTTGTGATCTGTAATCTGTAATATTTCGTAATCTGATATCTAATATTTACAAAATTACGCAATCTTATGTCTAATGTTCGAATAGTATATAATATTCAATTCTAATATTTGTATAAAAGATTTGATATCAAAGAAGTGGCGCCAAATTATAGTTACATTATCTCGGAAGTTTAATATACAATTGTTTTTAAAATATAAAACCATGATAAGTATCAATTAAAAGCTTTTTATCAATTTCTGGCGCCATTTATATCTTCTTAAAAAAATAAAATTTAATAAAAACGTAACTCAAGTACATATCTTTATTCAAGAGTATTTCTATTTCAATCCAAATATTACAAAATTACGTCATCTTACTGATGTTCAATAATAATATATATAATATATACTACTCGCTTCTAATAATATGTCATTTGTATAAAAGATTTGATATCAAAAAAGTGGCCCTAAGTTATAATTACATTAACTGAAAGTTTGATCTTTTTAAAAAAATAAGATAAATAATAAAATTCGACACATATCTTTGCATCCAAGACTTTTTCTATTTTAATTCAAGTATTATATTACAAAATTATGTAATTATTTCTATAAGAAACATGTCAAAAATAAAAAAAATCATATTAAAAAAATGGCCTAAACTTTTAATCCTATAAAGTAGAAAAGAAATTTTGCAAAGGAAAAAAGATGTTACCAATCCAAAATTAATGTCAATTTGTAGTTGCCAAAAAATTTTATTGAAATCTGATGTGTAAGAAAAAAAAATGACATACAAAAACTTGGCGTGCCCGGGGCACATTAAAACATGTACATATACACTTAATGTATTATATCGCATTCTTACTGTTTATCTTTTTACAATAATAATGTAAATATTACTTTCAAAAATATTCATAAATAATATTTATAAATAATATTTTTTATATAATTTATTCGTTACGTTCTACGTACTCCACAATTTCTTCCTTTCGAACAATTTCGAAGGGCTTCGAACAATCTCGAAAAATTCGTTTCTCGATGAAAGATATATTGCTCACTAAATGTTTTTTTTCTCTTCCTTAAACAAATAGTCTCGGCGCCGACAGAACGGAAAGTCTAATAAAGACAAAAATTTTCCTAACAGGCTCATAAAATAGAGTGTTACGTCCAAACCCCAGAATTATTACTTAAGGGTTGAAGGGATGGGGCAAGGAAAGACGCACCGAATATCCTCTCGCAGGTGGCTCCGGAGCGTGCCTGCGAGTCGAACGCACCGTACAAGCCGATACGGATCAACGTCTTGAAAAAGACGCTATGACTCCGACTGTGTGACGTACGTCCGTCGATCCGTTAATTTAGGCAAGAGAATTTAATCTCTTTTGCCTGGGATAAGACCATATGCGATCCCCGAGAGTGGACAGGAACGAGTGTGACGAGAGGATTAAATTACGAATGAATAAATTAATTTATTGTTAAAGTAAATATTTAATTAATGTGAAACAAAATATAAAATTAAAACACAAAATACTTAATATAAAGGAGAAATGGTACGCATAGTGATTACTCGGTAGATAATGGTAACGGTTAATATCCTTTCCAATGGGCGGATGAGAGTGGAAAAGAATAAAATTGCATGTAAGTGGGTGTTACAAAAGTAGCGGAGGTCGTCGGGCATGGCAGTTTGGAGTAAGACTCTACGTTAAAATATTTAGGATCATGCCCGGTTTTTACAATATAAATAAATAAATAAAAAGAAATAATAGAATAATTTAAACAAACAATTATGTAAGCATAAAAGTGTTAAAGCACGGTAGGCTCAGAAAGATAAGTAAGGGAGAGGGGAGCAAGGGGAAACAATCGATATTTAAATGGTGATAGGTAGATCATATTAATCCATGCGACTTATTACTGTGATGATTACAAAGAAATGTCGTAGAAATGTTGTTGGATCGACTAGACACAAGCGGGGAAGTCGGGACCAGCGGCCAGTGGTTCTCCACAGGATGCTCCTGGGGTCTCGTGGTGAGGTCGAAACCAACAGGAGGACACAAAAAAGGAAATACTCTCTTTTGAATATAATAAATGAAAATAAAGAGAAGTTATAAATTTACTTTAATTCATCCGTCCCAATATTAAAATATTAATAATTAAATTTGCGGTTATTTCGGCGAGAAACAACAAAGATTAAATCAGGAGTTAAGAAGTGAATGCGAACGCGAACAAACGCAAAGGCATACTAATGTCCGTAAAAAGATTTGCTAGTGAAAAAAACTGACGGATCAGAGCGCGTAAAGACTGCCGGTCAAAAAATAAGCGCAAAAGTGCTTTCCTCCGGAGAGGATCTTAATAAAAAGCTATCGCGGGAGTGGAGCTTCGGTTCGAACTTAAAAGTATCTCACGGGTCTTCAACGAATAGGAATTAGCGAATCGTTAGGGATGTGGGGGGAGTTAGCCTATCATAGTTCTGAATTTCGAAAAAAGAGTCTGATTACGAGATAGAATTACGAGGAGAATTTTTAGATAGGATAGTTAGATAGTGGATTTGAGTCTCTATTAACATATGGCATTATCTAAATATTTGTGGCTGAATCAGCGGATTAAATAACTAACGCCACGAAGGCTCTTCGAGTACGCAGCCTGCTATGAGGGAAGACAGATACCTATTTTGATAATTTTGATAATTTATGGTTTTCCGTCGTCGCCAGTGCAGGGTTTCTTTACGTTCGACATATGGCTATCAAGTATTATTTTAGCTTAGTTGCAATATAATCGGGTTTTATAGTTTATTTGTTAGTTCGAAAAGCGAGCCCTCAACAGTCTGAGGTTCACGTGTTCGGCAGACTGGCATCCACGGAGCTTGAGCTCGTAAAAATTATTTTAGTTTACTATTCAGCGTGATTTTTTATGCTATATCGGAGCTCGCCCATTCGTTCCAAAAAGAGAAAAGAATCGTGAAGTTCGGACGTAACACACTCCCCGCCTTAGATAAATGTTGGGGGTAGACAACATTTGCAAAAAGAAAAGAAGAAATATAACAATCCTTTTTTCTTTCTCTTCCTTTTTCTATATTAATAAATTATGTTATTTCTTTCTCGTAAGGTAAAGAATCTACTTTTAGGTTTTATCGCTTACATAAGCATCCTGAAAAAAAATTTCTCCTTTTCTTAGAAAAGAGGAAAGAAAAAGCTTTTATCATTATTATTGTTATTCTTTCGTCTTTCCTATGCCTTTATATATATATATATATATATATATATATATATATATATTTCCGCTGAGGACTGTTCCTAAAACTGAACCAATACATACATACATTAATAATTACATGGAAAGAGAAAGAAAAATGCAGTAAATACGCTACAATTAAAATTCACAGATATATAAATTGTGGCGGTACGCCTGGCGATACGCCACAAGTGCACACCCAATATAAGCATCGTAGTGCGCGGCGCCACCGCTATGCGGTGCAGGAAGATAAGCACTTTCTCATGACTAAAATTAGATCACGAGCAGTATATAAAGGGCACGAAAACAAGCCCTCAGCACGCTTCTCACTTCTCGGACTGTGCTCACTGGTCCTCCGAGAAGACAAAACTGTGCTCCCTGTGCCTCTTGGAGAAGTACAAACGGCTCTTTTCAGAGGCAACGTATTAGCCTTTTTGCGGTGTAGAGTGAGCTCTCCGGGCCTCTGTACACTACCACAAAGTGAGCTCTCTGAGCCTTTGTACACTACTACAGAGTGAGCTTTTTAGGCCTCTGTACACTACCACAGAGTGAGCTCCCCGGGCACAGTACATACAGTAGCGCAACTCTCCTGATTTCAGCGTGTACAAAATTGAACTGCACATGCGCGAGCTATGTAGGTAACCAATCACGTAACTGATTTTCACACTTCTTCTTGGGTTTTTCTATAGCGTTCTCTGTTATTTAAATACCCAACAATCAAAACTGGCGGGAGCAAGCATCTGACACACAGAAATAAAATAGTTTACTCTGTTAAAAGGCGTGTTAAAGAAAATAAATAGGAGTGTTCAGTGTTCAGTGAATATTGAATATTGATTAGTGAATAGTTCAGTGTTCAGTGAATAGTGATTAGTGAAAGAAGATAAAGTAAATTGAAAACGAAGAGTTTTTTCTTCTTTGGTAAATATAATAGTTAATCTGTATAAAAATTTATACAGATTTTCAATTCTCCAAGAAGAAACATTTTTCATCTTAGCTTTGTTGTAGATACTGCTTCTTGGAAGTATATACAAATTATATAAAAATACAAGGGGAAAAAATGTCGACTTATAAATCAAGTTTATGGTGTGTTGCAAAGAAATATAACAATAAAATTACAGAAAAAAGACACTTTTTTTCGTTTCCAAAGGAATACGACAGGTAATTTTGTTTTAATTTTTTTTTAAAGCATGTATAATTTAGTTATGTTTTATTTGTGTGTGTGTGTGTGTGTGAGTGTGTGTGTGTGTGTGTGTGTGTGTGTGTGTGTGTGTGTGAGTGTGAGTGAGTGAGTGAGTGAGTGTTTGTGTGTGTGTGTGTGTGTGTGTGTGTGTGTATCTTTAACTTTTTATTTCTCAAATATATTTATTTATTTATTATATATTTATTTATGTATACGTATTATATTTTTTGTATATTAACAACTTTTGGTAAAATATAGATAGATGCAATGGATACGTGCTTCTGATTGATTAGATTTAGAAGTAATGGGTTCAGAATATGCTCATCGGAACTATCGACTATGCCACTTGCATTTTGAAAAAATGTAGTATAAAATCGGCAAAAGTAGAGCAAGTCTTCATCCTGATGCTATACCGACAATATTTTTTGGAACAAAGTAAATAATGCATTTTTTATGAGACATTTTTTATTTTGAATAACGTTTCCTTTTTTTTTGAAGCAATTATGAACAATAATTGATAATGTATAAAATAATACTATAACATTTACAATGATACACTTGTGACAACAGTATCAGAAGAAATTGTCAATGATTTTCAAAGATCAACGATTGTCAAAGATTGTTAACAAGAAGAAACGAACAGGTTTTCTAACTTTTACATAAATATTCTTATAAATATTGTTTTTAATACTAATGTTAGTTTTTGCTGCTATATATTATTGCCAACTAAACAATTTTATTTTTTATCTAGAAAGTAAAATATTAAGAAGATATGTCATATGTTTCAGCAATATCCAATCATCAAAAACAATATTACCTATGGATACAGATGCTGAGATCGCTAAACCGTAAATTTTTATATTACAATTAATAACATAAATGCATTTTAATTATATTATTTGTAAAGATATAAAATTTATAATATTTAATTAGTTATTAAAGTATATTTAAAATATATTTTAAGTTATATTTCTCATTTTATATTTACGTTAGAGATATTTTGCTATTTTCTTTTATTTTTAACAAAACAAAAACATAAAGCAAAAATGTAAACAAAAACATAAAGCAAAATATTATACATTAAGTTAACCTTAATATATAATAGTATTTCATAATATATATACTTTAGTTGATATTTAATCTTTCTTATATATATTTATACATATGTACATATTTGTTTTACTTTTATAATTATATCTTTTTTCCAAGAAGAAGAAATTAAGAGAGCGGAATTCTAAATTACAAGCAGAAAATAAAATGCTGCGCGAAAGAATTAGACGGCTTCAAAGAAAAATAGAGAAGATGGAAAATACAAGAAAAAATAAAGAAGATCTCAAAGAACATGAAACTGTTCATCAACTAAGTTGTAAGTTATTACCCACAAATACATTGTACAATTTTTATGTACACAGGTTGATGCCCAAATTAAAAGCAAACATGGGAGAAGATATACTTCCGAATTTAAACAATTTGCACTACGATTATATTTTTTAAGTCCTCCAAATTATCGAGAGCTTAAAAAACAATTCGCATTACCATCTATCTATTCATAGTTTTCAATCATTCACGCAAACATGGCAAGTTAAACGGCATAAATAATAATATCTTTGAAGTTTTACTCGTAAAATTAAATTCATTAGAACGCCTTTAGAACGCCATTGTATATTATGCGTGGATGAAATGAGTTTAAAAGTTCATTTATTTTACAATATATCACAAGATGAAATTATAGGATTTGAAAATATGGGTAATGTGAAATCAGCAAAATCTGCGAAAAATGCTTTTATTGTTATGGCACGCAGCATTGCAGGAGATTGGAAATTTCCAGTTTGCTTTTGTTTTGTGGAAACAACTGTAAATCAAGTGTGTTAAAGTCTATTATATTTGACATTATTCGAAAATTACAAGGTTGTGGTGCAATTGTGCATGCTTTAATTTCGGATATGGGGTCTAATTTCATGCAATTGTCTCGTGAACTGGGCATTTCAACCGAAAATTCTGTTTTTTTTGTTGATGAATTAGAAATATTATATATATTTGATACGCCTCACTTGATGAAAAGAATACGCGATAATTTATACAAACATCGAATACAATTTGGAATGAAACAAAGTTGCGTCATGGGCTCATATTGTGGAATTTTATAATAGAGACAGTAAACAATGGATGAAAACCGCTCCTAAGCTAAAAATCATATCGAACCTACCAATTTTCAAAAAATGAAAATCAAATATACCGTCCAAATTTTTAGTAATCACGTAGCTGCGGGAATGTGTCACACAAATGTCTTTCGGTTTTCTTTCTAGTGAAGCAGTGGGAATAATTGATTTTGTTGATCATTTTGACAAATTATTTGATATTTTAAATTCTTCCACAATAAATAGTCCCAAAGAATATAGAAAAGTATTTACCGGAAGCCAAAAACAAATTCAATTTTTAGAACAAATGATTTCTTTTTTGAAAAGTATAAATGTAATTAATGAAAATAATGCACGTGTTAAAGTTAACTGTTTTGCTGGCAGATAACAATTAGAAGTGTAATGTTACTCTGAGAGAAATTAAAATGTCATGATTTTTCATTTACGCACATGAAGAATAAATCAAGACTGTATTGAAAATTTCTTTGGTTCCATTAGACAACAGGGCGGTAATTGTTTGAATCCTACACCAATACAGTTTAATTGCGCTTTTAAAAAATTGTTCAGCATGAAAGTTTTGCAACATACAGATACGCAAAATTGTGCTGAAGACACTGATACAATATTAAATTTAATTGGGACATCATGTTCAAGTTGTTCATCACCTTCTGTGTTCATTCCATCTTTAGTCACATCTGCGCATCCGATTTTAGATATCCCGAATCATGATTATTATAATATGAATTTACCGGAAAAAAATGCGTTTAGATATGCGGATACTTGATTAAAAAATGTTCAAAAATACATACATGTGAAACGTGTGAAACTATTTATCTTAATGAAAACAAGACTGTTATAGATGACACTAGTTTATATACTTCTTTTCGATCTTTTACTACCACAGAAGAAAATTCATTTGGAAATTTACAAGTAGCAAGTTACAATTTTTGTTCTTACATTCACAAATTAGAAAAGATG
Organism: Pogonomyrmex barbatus; assembly: GCF_055798465.1. Taxonomy (NCBI): domain Eukaryota; kingdom Metazoa; phylum Arthropoda; class Insecta; order Hymenoptera; family Formicidae; genus Pogonomyrmex; species Pogonomyrmex barbatus. The sequence continues at coordinate 10,212,903 of NW_028297098.1, forward strand.
TTTGTTACTAATTTTGAAAGTAATTGTTTCCAAAAAAATATTCGTAATTATTTATTTCAACTTGCCCAGACTGTATCTTTTGAACTACCATGTTCAAATTTTCCACAAGTTTATTTAATAAAATTATTTATACGTATGCGTATAAATAATAAGACATGTGGAAAAAGTGTTAATATAAAAAGTAGAAAATTGTGTAATATTTTACATTTATAACTTTTGTTTTCTATTTTATGTTTCCTATTTTATATGCATGTATACTTGCAGTTTTGTTTTTACTATGCATGTTATACTTTAATTCTAATTTATAAGTGTGTTTTCGAAATAATGTATTTTCTATTAATTTTTCTTTGCTAATTTTCAAGTCAAATGTATGTGATGATTTGTGATTTTTTATTAATATTTACTGTTTGCTGTTTATGCTTGCGATTTATATTGTTTATAAAATTATATTGTATTAATTATTATAGGAGACTTCTTTTCCTTCTTTGATCCATACCAAGGTGGATCGAGTAGCTGAGGTGCAGACAAATGATTGAAAATTAGGAGAGAAGAAGTAACCCGTATATATATCCGTGTAATATTTACACATGTAACATTTACGCATGTAACATTTACGCATGTAACATTTACGCATGTAACATTTACGCATGTAACATGTATGCATGTAACATTTACGCATGTAACATTTCTTAAGCTTATTCTTATTTTAATATTTCAATTATTATTAACTTTTTACGATTAAAATATGTCTAGAAACCGATTTTTTGGATTATTTCTTGTGCACAACATATGGCCTTTATCTATTTTTTTTATTATATATATTTGTGCGTTACAATTGTGTTGAAATGTAAAAAAAGATATTTATATTTCTTTTTATTTTAAAATCTATTTTTTTTTATTAATAAGTACCCATGCTTCTCGCGCCAGGAATCATAGTTGCATTATTAATAAATAAAAAACTATAATGAAGATAGAGAATTTTAAAGTTGTATAAGCTATATGATCATGTATAATTATATATGTATCGCTGACGACAAGTTTGAAATTATATATAAAAATTAAGATAGAAATTTTTGTATTATTAGAATTTTTTATTATTACATTTTGTATTATAAATTTGGAATATTGAAAATAAAAAAAATGTTTTCCTTTGAAAATTATTCATTCTTATTCTAAAAGTAAATGGACATTATATTTAATCTAATTGTAATTGCATATATAAGTATATTTGTAATGTTTTTAAAATAAATTGTTCTTTCTCCATACAAAAATATTTTTACTATTATATACTTAGATTTCTATTTATTCATTAAATTTGATATTTTTTCTAAATTTTATAAATATAATTGTATTTTTTAAATCTTATAAATTTAAGAAATATATATTTACATTTATCTTTTTATTTTAAAGTAATATTATATAAATACTTACGTTTCTTTTATGTACTATTTCCTTATGTTGAATATTTTTTTCATATTTTATGCAATTTTTTACTAAAGATAATATAATATAGTTTTCCTTTTATTAATCAATATTTCTATATTTTTATATATATTTATGTATATTTTTTAAATTATTTTCTTACTTTTAGTTCATATTTGATATTTATATTGTATATTGTCTATACAGTATTTTTCATTATTAACTATGTATTTATATCATATATTTATATCATTTTTATTTAATTTATATCTTAAATGTAATGTTAGTATATAAGTACATTAGAAAAAGAGAGGAAATAATAAAAGGAAGAGAAAGAGAAATAAAAATTCAGTGATATGAAGTTTATTTTTTATAATTAAACTAGTGTATATCCATACATTCATTTTACTTAAAATGAAATAGATATATATTTAAAGTTTAGTGAAAGCGAGATAGAACATTTTAATGCAGCCTAGTGCAGCAACGAAGAATAGATCTATGATTGGTTATGTATTTAGTTCGCGCATGTGCAGTTCAATTTCGTACACGCCAACATCAAAAGTGCCGACAGCGAGTTGCGTTACTGTATGTACTGTGCCCCGGGCCTCTGTAAACTACCACAGAGTGAGCTCTGAACCAACGGTTCTTCTCAGAGCCACGCCAATAGCGGTAGTTGCTCTGCCGCGGAAACATCGAGACAAAAAGGATCTCCTCCAACAGTCGCGACTATCACCTCAGTGATCTGAAGAAGCTCTCAGGTCTCCTTCCTAACGTGGAGGCTCATTCCTATAGAGTTTCCACATACAACGGGGACGACGGCAACCACGCAGACGAGTCCGTGGCTATGCTCCTATTGGCATAAGCCCACAACGAATGACGCGGCCATCCAAACAAGTCCACAGCCTCTTTCGCCAAAACGGCCTGCAATTCCGTCACGGCCGATATCTACATCGGACGTTTCTGTGACGCCAACATCTTGTCCACGGACGCCGGGCAGGAAAAGTAGGAGGAAACGCAGAGGCCACGAAATCCGTGTTCGTTTGGAGGAACTTTTTGGGACAAACTCTTCCGAGTGATCTCCAACGACAGAGACCCCAGGCTCTTCGAAGCCACAATAGGATCTAACAAAGATTAATTTGCTGTAGAACACTGACATCAAAAATACCTGTATAAGCCGTAATAAACATAATTATAAGATATTGTAATTCAAAAAAGTGGAAACATTAATCTCCTAACCACATAAATGATTTTCAGTTACAGTAACAACAACAGGCCCATTTAACAAAATTAATTAATTACCTCAGCGCATATAAACGAACACACATAGTAATAATAATGCACGTGAATAAGAATAATATCATTAGATATGCTATCAGTCTCTAAAAAGAAAGAAAATAACTCCTTTTTTTTGTACTAATTTTTCAAATCTTGTTTTATTATATTGTTTAAAGAAAAGCAAATATGCTGCACGAATTTCGGACAACTTAGTATTATTAAAACTTAATCCCTATGTTAGTCTCACACAAGTAATGACAAATGTATATATATAAGATATATATAGATATATATAGATATATATAATAATAAGTATAAGAGTATATAATAATAAGTGTAAGAGTATATAATAATGTAAGTGTTTAATATGTAACTTATGTATTTTGATTATTCAGACTGATGGAAGTGTATTTCCGATCAGATATTGCTCGAAGCGAGCATGTCCGGCTTGGACCAGCGTTCGACGCAGGTTTACAAATCCGTTTTCTGCCTTATGTTTAACGGTCATTGATACGAGGGCTGTGCCGTCGGCGAGGGGGTGGACAATTTGAATCCATCCTTCCGCCAAGATTCGACATAAAGTCCTCGTGTCCTGCGGCACAGGTCACAAGAGACGAGGGGAGCTAGCCCGCAGATAAAAGCTTGCCACGGTAGGTCGCGAAATACATTCTCCAGGAAATACACATGAATATCTCCTGTAAATGACTCCCCAGTCACGAAGGGCGATCCTGGTTGTTTGTATTGGAGAGAACCGCGGTTACAAGGCCTCTCCATCATGCATTTCTTTAATGGTTACTATATCGTCCTGTTTCACGTCATTCAGGTAGCGCAGTTAATCCTGTTTTATAATCCTCTGATGTAACTTCTGGTGGAGCTTTTCCAATGCAGCTTCACCGTTTTTGAGCTGGACTCAAAAGAGTAGCGGCGATTCCACTCGCAGAATTTTCACGTCCAAACGTCCGTGTGTTAAGAAATTAGTGTCATGATTCGATTTCCATTTTTGTTGTTCTAAAAAAAAGATTTGGTTATAGCAATAATATATATATATATATATATATATATATATATATATATATATAAAGGAAATGTTGTTAGGTAGGGAAAAGATGGTTTTTTTTTTATATTAATATTATTTCTAGTCTGCAGTCAGTGTAAGTGGCAATGCAAGTGTGGAGGTTTCTTTAGTAAAGAAAGGAGGGTATACGGGTTGTAGATCTTGTTGATTTAGTTGTTCGATTGTGTGTAGTTTTTTGCTCATCTCGACTGGGACCGTGGGTTCGGCTTGTTCGGATTTTCAGGCTTGTTTCTCTTCTTTCCTAAGTAATAGAAGTAATAGAAGTTAAGTTAATGAGTCCCATATAGCTCCTAGGTATATTGACCATCCATACACAGTGTGCTTATCTGTGCACGAGAGTATCTAGTATTAATTTTATTATTCTCTCTAATAAGTATTCTCCCTACTATTCCAATGACTCCGGTGCTGATGTTTCTGAAGATCAAAAATTTACTCCAAAATTTCTGCCATGCAGATTCAGCTATTTTTGTTATAGATGCTTCATTAAATTTGAGAATGAGCCTCCGTTCAAAGACGCTGGTCGTCCCATCATTCCTCTGGCCATGATGTTGAGTACTATCGGCCTCTCAACAGAGAACATTATATGATCGCGAAGATCTTCAAAATCGCTATCGATGTATATTCCGCTCGCGAGCACTCCAGGATTAATATATTTCCATGTCAGTTTAGTCATAGGTTTCATTGGTCGGTGCTTATGCATCCACCGGTCTTGGCATTAATTTATACCATGCATCTCCTAAGAGATATATAGCAGGTGTAAACGAATTATATGTTACATGAATCCCTTGGCGCAAAAGAATATGAGTCTGCGGGGTTAAAAAATAAGTATCGTTTCCTCGAATCAGGTAGCTGATTGTAGCAATCATTGGTTCGTGCAATTTTCACTTCGATGGGTACGCACTTTACGATGTGAATTACTTCACCCGCCAATAAAGGCATATATTTCGGTCCTTTCATTAAATGATAGGTAAAAATATCTAGTGATTGCATGGCAATAGCTAAAGCATTTTATAACATCTTGTGTTCCAGTATACATTGCTGTAGTAAAATATTTTGGTATAATTGATTTATTTGTGTGCGGATATATTTTTTAACGAATTTCGAGTTCATATAAGTAAAGATGTCGAGGTTAGAGACTCGAGATTGTTTTTTAAAGACTTTAAAGACTACGCCAGGTGAGGTTTCAAAAATAACTCGGGATGTTCCGTGCATGTGAGCGTATATCCGCATGTTGCATACTTTTCTTTAGTTGCTAAAGCAAAAACAGTGTCTTGAGCGGTTAAAGAATAAACTGTTAGAAGTTCGCTAATGTTATGTCTAATATTGTTTGCATATCCGCTATATAATACTCCCAATTATTAAATTTACAAGAATCGGCAGGCACTAGGTCCCAAAAGCTATCGCCTCCTTCTATATCCGTGTAACGAGTAGCGTTAAGTTCACAAGCTACTCCCGATCTGAGTAGTACTCGATTAGTGTTTATTCGTACATCGGCTATGTAATCTTTAACGTAATCCTTATACTTGCGAGTATGACAACGTCTGTCCACGTGCCGTATGGATCTGAATATGTGCTCCCTTTGCATGCACTGTCGGCGTCTACGTTGCCTGCTAATGTTACCGGTCGTGCTGAAGTGTGATTCGATTTTAATCCGGTAATATACGTGTTGTGTAATTGATACATTCCATAGGCATATGCTGGCACACTTCACGCGATGTTTCTTCTATGTAAGAATATTTGCCGTTAAAAATGTCCATAGAGTGAGAAAACATGCCACATCTTTTGATCATTCTATCGATTTCAACATCTATTTCTATCGATTTTGCATTGAATTACTCTTACTGCCTCAAATTCATTTATCTGTAATAATTGTACGTAGACCTTGCTATATTCTACGTTTTGTGATGGAATGTCACATTCCTCGATATTTAATAAAGATGAAGTAGTGTAATTTGCAGATAGCGATCCGCAATCGTAACCTATGATTCCATAATTTTCGTCAATCCGCGTTATTAATATTATCAGGATTGTGGTGATTATTCTCGTGATCCATCTGAAATTTTGATGATCCATCTGAAATTTTGATTATTTCATTATTATTTATTTGAATGTTAGTTCTTTATTGAATTATAATAGCGGTTGATTTGTAATTCAGCTGTTTCTTTGTTTATTTATGGGTTTCAAATTTTTCACAGGTCGCATTCGTTAATTTTTGTAGTGTTAGTCATTCTTAAGTATTCTTATCGTTTAACACATTCTGGAAACCAGGGTTGGTGATAAAAAAAAATTTATCTGTGAGGATAAAATTTGAACTTTAGCAGGCAGGTAGGTTCGTTGACTTCTGCCATGATTATTGAAATATTGTTTCGTATTTTCTCGGATTTTTTCTCCTCCTTCTTTTTTTTTATTTCGTTTTTGGGGTTTTGCAACTTATTTCTGAAACATGTGTATACCGAGTGTTCATAGTGATGTGATGAAGCTAGCTTTCCATAAACGTCTAGATTTCGTGAGCCCACAGTTATTCCTGAGTCTTTGTGCTGTAAGGATGGCGTGATTTTTCGATGATTACGGTCGTGATAGTAAGCTACGAGCCTAAGTAGCGAGGCCGATTCGATAGGAGGTAATGTGGAGGAGGAGATGCAGGGATTATTTATCCTGTATCCTCACGAAGGATTCTCCATGATCTCTTTTAGGTTGTCTTCCGATTCAGCGGCGCTTCTCCTAAAAGTTTTCGAAAAGTTCGTCGTGAGAGCCGGTGCTGATGCGGGTTCGAGTCGCCATCCTCCGAGCCCGCTCCCACGAAAACGTCGCGGCATCGCCGTCGCCGCCACCGCAACCGGCTCGTGATGTTCGATCGTTCCTTTCTTCCGTCTCCGGATAGGATCGTGCCGGAGGTTGATACGGCACGATTATCGCCGCGATCGCGTCTCTAGTGGCTGCAATATAATCGGGTAGACGACGAGCGTCCGCTTCATCCATCCCGTTCGTGGATACGAGAAAATCATCTCGTAACCGAAGTGGACAGTAACATGGTGAAGTGATGTGGTGGCTTCGTGGGCCGGAAGCGAATGCCCAAGATATGCCAGAGCCTGGTGAATTTCCTGGCTCGGTATTGGGAAAGCGCGATGAGTCCCCCTCGTCGCGATTTAGACGCAGCGACGATCTGGAGAAGATGGAGGAGATAAGACGCCTCCTGTCACCGACGGGGTCGAGCGGTCAGACCCGAGGATGTCCCTATATAACATTCGGGACCATCCGAACTAGACTATCAACGAGGTAGTGGCCGAGGTCGAGGCGTGGGCAGAGCTTCTCGACGTTCACCGATGTTATGGATGTAATCTCCACCGGTGAGTTTAAATAATTTCCCCTTTTTTCCCTTTTTTTGTTCTTACTAGTAGGTTATCGAATAGTTAGGTAATTAAGTTATCGTGATCGTTTATCGTGATCGCATATTATTCCTTCTCTTTTCCGGCTATTTTCGGGTGAGATTAATTATTGGTTTTAATGATCGACTGTTTTAATATGCGATTTTCGTAATCTGTTAGGCACCACTCGACTGTTTTTCTTTATACAAATTCTTACATTATTTTTGTTCAATATTTCTAACACCTCGTGAGATCCAGTATATTGATCTCTGAATTTTCCTGGTTTAGGCCCTTTTAATAAAAATACATAATCTCCGGGTTTGAAAATCTTCGAGTTGATTTTCTTATCATAGTGCCTCTTTGATTTAAATGTTGCTTCGACATTTTCCCGAGCGTTTGTTTGTATCAAATGTGCGTAACTAAATTTATTAAATAATCATCGTAACTTGTTAAATGTTCTTTGGGAGCTAAGGGTTCATGTGATGGAATCCTTGCTATTTTCCCAAAAACTAATTCATATGGTAGCCTCGTGCTAGTATTGTAATTAAACATCGCGAGTCCCATCCATCGATCCCATTCTTTGCTCATTGGCGTATTGTTTTAAATATTCTCCCAGCGCGTGGTGTGGTTTCTTCAAAGATTAGATTGAGGATGGAAAGAGGTTGTTTGTAACTTATTTTAAATATGGATTTTAAATATTCTGGCGAGCTTCTTCATTAGCTCGCTAATAAAAGTTCTCCCTTGATCCGTTAATATCGTCTTAGGAGCTCCTAGTACGTAAATAAATCTGTCTACGAAAGCTTCCGCTATCGTTTCGGAAATTTGATCTGGCAATGGTATTCCCATACAAAATTTAGTTAGGTGGTCTTGCAATGTTAAAATATACTCGTTTTCCCTCAATTTTTTATAAAGGCCCGACAATATTCATTGCTACCTTATCGAAAGCAGTTCCCGGAGTGTCGGTAATTATCATGGGTTGTTTCGTTTTAACACGTACTAACTTCTTCAATTAACATTGTAGGCATTGCTGAATATACCGTTGGACATCAGATTTCATATTTTCCCAATAGTAATTGTGCTTAATTCTGTTGTACGTTTTAGTAATGCCTCTATGTCCACCTGTAGGTGAGCAATGTGTTTCGCCTACTATAGAAGGGCGAAGATCTTTCGGAAAGTATTTTACCAATCCATTACAAATAATTAGTTTAATTAGTGAGTTGAGAAAGGTCATTTGCATTTGTGCTTTGATATTAACATTTGATTGAACATTCCACGGAATGTTGCAAATAAAATCCGTTTTAGCAATAGTAATAGTTTCTAATTTTAATTCCTCTGTTATTTTTCGTAATTCAATCAGAGTTTGCGTTATATAATTTAAAATCATGTTGGCCCTTCTCTCAACCCTTCACCATGGGTAAGGCCACGTGGAAATAACTTTTGCATTTTACGACTTGCGATTTACACAGAGTAAACTCGTTGAGGATAGGCAATTCGTTGAGCTCGAATAACTTTTGTGCTACAGAATCTAATGGATTTCCGTCGACATCAACAAAATATGCTACGTTATCTTTCCGCAAAAATAATAATTCGCGGGAATCAACATTATTTTTTATTAGCTTGTTGTCAATGATAGTCGATTTAAGTTTATTTGTACTATTAAGCTCTTTATTTCTTTCATTTATTATTTCGCTTTCTTTTTCGTCGTCGGTTTCATTTTCCTCCTCCTTGTCGCTCTTATTGATTTGATTCTCAATTTCATTAATTTCATTTTCTCCTTGAGTTTGCGTTAATTTTAAATGTTTATTTCTTTCGTTTGTCATTTGGCTACGAGTGAGCATTCTGCTGGCTCTCGGTGGATCATGTATTAGTACTTTTTCTGTCTGCTGCATTGGTAATTCGTCTAATTCTTCTTGTAAAGAATATTGAATCCGTATTATCCCTAAACAAATCGTCAAATAGTAAATTTTCTATTTGCTCGTCATCTGAAAGATATAACTCGAAGTTTTCGTCCTCTTCTATTTCTTCCTCCTCGTCGGGTTCTTCTAACATTTTGGAAATTATTTCCGCATCCTTTGCTTCATTAGGATTTAAAGTTCTTCTATCAGTAATTGCCCTGCAATCCATTTCTTCCAAATTTACCGGGATAACGCATCAGCGTTTATGTTAGTTTTTCCTGCTTTGTATACAACATCGTAATCGTATTCGATTAATTTTAATCTCCATCGTAATATTCTCATGTTAGTATTTTGCGCGTTTTTAAATCATAATAGAGAGTTTATGATCTGTGACTAAAGTAAATTTTCGGCCATATAAATATGGGCGGAAATGTTTAACACAATATAGCGCTTCCTTTTCGTATTTATATATTTTAATTCATTATCAGAGTTCGCGACACATACGCGACTGGTCGGTCCTTATTTATTTCATTCTGCGACAGTATTCCTCCTACAATTACTCTAGAAGCGTCGATAGTTAAGATAAAAGGCTTTGAAAAATCAGGTATTGCAACACAGATTCTTCACGTAATCTTTGTTTTAATATTTCAAATGATTCTTCTTGCTCTTGTGTTCACTCGAAACGTACGTCATTTTTTAATAAATTTATCAAGGGTTTTGCTAGTTTAGAAAAATTAGAGCTAAATCGTCTGTAATATCCTGCTAGCCCTAGAAATTGCTTTGTTACGTCCAGAGAGCCACTATAAATTTTTTTCTCTTTATAACGCCTTAATCCCGAACGCCATGATGACCTCAGAACCGCGATCATTGGCCCTCCTGCCGTACAGCGTCAAACGCGACGCGTTCCACGATTACTTTTTTTTTAGTACTAGTACTAGTAGTACTAATAGTAGCATTATTACACACTTTTATTATATTATTAGCAATATTACATTAATTATAATTAATGTACTATATTATCAATTTCAAACGCTATTATTATTGTTATTATTATTATTATTATTATTATTATTATTATTATTATTATTATTATTATTATTATTAACTAATAACATTAACTACAACACCACTAAACGATAGCATTAACAATAACATTTACATTGCTTTTACTAATAGAACTATGCTTCTCAATCCGCGTTTTCCATTGGTTTAGCCGAATTCATTGCATACATAACATAAGCGCACACATCTAGTATGATCTACAATCCACGCCATTGCTAGCGCCACATGCGTTGGCGTACCCACACTATCCGCCATCTTGAGCCGCCGTGGCGAGGCACTACGCGCACGACCACGTGCCGACACTCTTGTGCGCGCCGTTGAATATTACGCATCTGCTCCGTACAAGTGTCACGCGATTACAAAGTTCCATTCCTAAATCTTAATTCTAATTCCAAATTCCATTTCTAAATTTTTCTCGATTTCTAGTTAAGTTAATTCTAAGTTAGTTTATCTTGTTAGTGACAGAATCATTTGTTACGTGAGTGTAATTTCATTTAAAACGGTCTCGCTTTTCCGCGCGGAGAGCGGTCAGTCGGTTACCAGGAGGAGGAAGCGAGGACGTTGGAGACAGAAATTTGGTTATCAAGTCGTTAGGCGATAATTATAAGAAATAACAATGATTTATTCAAATAAAAGAATAACAGTGGGGGATGCGATGGAATGCACCGATTTTCGCGAATGGTCGTGGCCGTGGACGGGCGAGACGGCGATCGGCGCGCGTATATTGTTTTGATACAAATGAGGTATCGCTCTGGCAGTCGGCGCGATACTGATCGCTGTGCGAAGTTCGGTGGCGCGGGGCGTGCGCGGCGGCGGCGGTGTCGCACGTGTTTGCCGCGGATCTTTAAATCAGCGATGATTTAAAACATGCACGCGTGTTGCGGGCGTTGTCGCGAGGGTGAGATATTCGCGAGGTCGTTGGATCGTTTAGATCGGAGAACGGATGGGCCCGTTCCTTGCCGAGAGGGCTCGGCTGACGGGGGGTGTACCCCTCGTCTGTCTTAGTGAATGCCGAGTGAACTCGGCCAGCCGGGGAGGGCCCCAGCTGTGTGCGGAGAAAGAGGCGTCAGTGCCGAGTGTACTCAGCCGACCAGGACGTACCCTGGTGCTCGGAGAGGAACGATGGTATCGGAAAGCCTCTGTCAATGCCGAAAGCTAGAATCGCGCGAGCCATACCAGTGTTGTAGCCAAATCTACAACCAATAATAAAATAACAATCAATAATAAAAGTAGTCCGCATGGCAACAAAATTAGGTTGCATGAATCTCGAAAAATCTTTCGAAAGACGACACAAATGTGTGACCGCCGAAATTGCGACCAGTCTTTCGAAAGACCGCAGAAATGCATCACGCGAGAACACGAAAAAGCAACCTATCAGCAAATTTCTAAATTTGATGATCAAATCGAGCGTAATATTGATTAATCAATATCACGCAACCGATCGACGCAATCGATCAGAATGCTGATCGGACATCGATCAAACTATATAACCGGTTACACAAGGCGGAGTCGCCGGAGAGTCAAGAGTCAAGAATAACGTGTCGTTCGGAATCATTATTATAAACATCGCGCAAGATATTACAAGAGCGCGGCGAAGTTCACGCGAGCCGTACTATCAGTATCTCAGGTGACATACTCGGTCGTCGGCCGCCAGAGTAACGCGATACGCGCCGAGCCGCCGACGTTTAACCATGTATAAAGTAATAAAATAAGAAATACTAAACTCAAGAATTTGTGTTTATTAAATAAATCAATTAAAATAAAGAAAGTGTGTTAGTGATTTCAAGAAGATTTCCTTCCATTCTTTTGATCCTGCTTGGAGTCCCAACTCCTTAGGCTTAACGAACCCGACTATCTCTAATATTATTGTTGTAGCCCATCCGGGGTACAACATTTTGGTGGCAGCGGTGGGATAGTCAAAACCATCTCCAAGAACAACAACTTGAGAGGATCATCATTAATCAAACCAGCAGAATCAAACGAGTAAGCCTCGACGCATTGCATTATGGGCAGAAGAAAAAATTTTTTTTCTTGAAGAAACAAGATAAGACCTGTAGTAATAAATTACAAGCAGGCAGAAGAATTAAATTCCCAATAAGCAGAAAATACAAGACCTGTAGAAAATAGGCGGACGAAAAAGGTCCCGTCAAAAAATAAGCCGCCCACGAAATTGTGTCAAGTGTATAGTGCAACATTAGTAGAGTGCCGACCTACGACAACGAGTATCCAGTGGCAGCGGAGCAACGACGAGAGTCCAGCACCGAGAGCCAGCCAGCGCTGACCGTGTACAACGATACCAGGCAGTAAGGACGCTTCACCGACACGCACTACTACACGCAGCCAACTGACACGCCAGCACAAGCAGCGATCATGCGAGCGTATGCGATCTATCTTCTATTGTAAGTCCGAAAAATTATATTTTAAAAAGGCGAATGTCTGCAGCGAAGGACAGCTTAGCGAATGCGACTTGGCCAAAATCGCGGTCAATAAATAACCCCGTAAAATTTCCGCATACTATCTCCGCGTTAAATACCGCGAGAAACGCGTTAAAAGAAATACGCGATAACGTGCGCCGCGTACTACGATACGATAGTGATGAAGACGTCCACGTAATAACCGAACGCGAATTTCCGTACGACGAAAAAGATTACAGCTTGCTCGAACCGAACGACACCGACTCTCACATTAACACACACGTACAAACGCGCAAACACCTACACACGAATTTACGAGACAGAAGCATATTTAATTCTTTCAACATATACCAATCGTTAATAAACGAAATGGTTCACTCACCTGTCGAACAACAGAATGAAATCGACAACGAAATTTTGCAACTACGACATTCGGTCGAGAGACATGGACCACAAGAAAGTCGAACGAACCGCCGTGTCACAAGTCGACGCACCGCCCGATAACAGTCTCCTTCGAGAATTAATGGATGAAATACGCGATCTCCGTGTGCAAGTTAACGGATTAAGCCGGCAAACACAATTGCCTATAAGCGAACGAACGAGAATATCTCAGGATTTTCTGCCGCACCCGTTAGATCTGTTGTACCCCGGATGGGCTACAACGTTAATTTTTAGAGATAGTCGGGTCCGTTAAGCCTAAGGAGTTGGGACTCCGAGCAGGATCGAACGAATGGAAGGAAATCTTGAAATCACTAACACACTTTCTTTAGGATACTTGATTTATTTAACAACTGCACAATTTCTTGGATTGCTTATATTATTTCTTTTACACACGGTTAAACGTCGGCGGGCGCGTATCGCGTTACTCTGGCGGCCGTCGACCGAGTATGTCACCTGAGACGTTGATAGTACGGCTCGCGTGAACTTCGCTGTGCTCGTGTAATATCTTGCGCGATAATTATAATAACGATTCCGAACGACACGTAATGTTTGATTGATTCCCGACTCTGACTATTCCGCCTTGTATAGCCGGTTATATAGTCTGATCGATGCCCGGTCAGCATTCTGATCGATTGCGTCGATCGGTTGCGTGATATTGATCAATCAATATCACGCTCGATTTGATCATCAAATTTAGGAATTTGTTGATCAGCTTTTTCGCAATGTTCTCGCGATGCATTTCTTCGGTCTTTCGAAAGACTGGTCGCGATTTCGGCGATCACACATTTGTGTAATCTTTCGAAGGACTTTTCGAGGTTCGTGCAACCTAATTTTGTTGCCATGCGGACTACTTTTATTATTGGTTGTAGGCTTGGCTACAACATCCCCCCCCTGTTATTAAAAGAAAACGGAGGTACGAGGTTTTCGCTTCTTACATAATTTTTGTTTTTTCCCGGTACATTTTTTGGTATAATCGTTTGCTTAGAATCGAATACTTTTGCTTATTCTAACGGCGCGATTTACATTGCGTGCGTTATTGTTTCGTTTTGTTTTTTCTTCCTTAATACAATTATTATTGTTGCGATAACAATGACTATTATTAATGAGCTGCTAATTGATACAGGATATACAAAGTGTTTTTGTTGAAAAAAGGGTGTCTCGTTATTGTTTATTTCGTTTTTCATGTCATTTAATTTCTTTGTTAATTCTGTCAGGTCTGTTGCGTCTTGTATAACTTTTAATTTTAGTTTCTCTGTCTTATTTGTCTTGAACGTTTCGCTTAGTAGCGTAATATTATATTTCGGTAGATATGTTTTTATTTCTTTTCCTTTATTGGTGCTTGTAGATTTTATTGTCGCGTCTGCTGTGACTATTTTGCAATTGTCTGACAACGTTATTTTTCCTGTATTTGTAATGGTTGTACGCGTTTCTTTACTATTTTTGCATGAAATTGTAATAGTTTGTTTCGCTGGTGTGGAATATAGCCAAGAATATGAATTGCTTAAGGCTATCCATATGCTATTTTTTATTGTTACATACTTAGTTTTACAATTATTATAACAGTTGTCATTTTCTGTATATATATCTATTTCGCATAGTGGGTCGGTTTTTACATTTCTTATTGGAAAGATTTGTTCGCACAAGTAATTTGTATTTATTTGCTTACATTGTTTTAATTTTTTGTGAGTTAGTTTTGCGTACGTGTGTCTGTTAGTATCCAAAGCGATTAATGGGTTGTTCGTCTCAATTAATGCGGATATATTTTGTTTGTATGGTACCGGTAGTGGTATTACATTTAATATTTCATATAGCGGAAGTGTAATTAATGGGAAATGTAGGATTGTGTATACGTTTGTTTTGTCGCAGTGCGCGCTCATTGTCGTTACTTTTTCTATTGTCTGCCAATCCTCTTCCCTTATTTTAAATGGGAAATATGATCCTTGTGGTATTTGCGTGATTGCTTCTTTAAGACTTTTTATTATTTCTTCTAACGGTATTAGTCGTGGGTGTAATATTCCATTTTTTATCGCCGTTAGGTATTCTAGCGTGTCTTCCGCGTTTTGTGTCACTGCTGCAAGTATTGCGTTGGTGATTATAAAGTGTTCTTTTATGTTTTCGTTACTTATTTCTGTTGTTAACGTCATTTCTAATTTTTTGATTGCATTGGCTAAAATGTTTTCGTTATTCTGAATTATTTCCTCGTGGTTATTTATGTGCGCTATTGTCGCGTTTATAATCTTGATTTGATTCCTTATTATGTGCTCTGTCGTTTTTTGTTTGTTGTCTAGGATACTTAGTTGCTCGTTGATTAGTTTTCTATCTTCATTGTCCATTGTTCCAAATAATGTTTTGGCAATAGTTCCTATTCCATCTATTAGTCCTCGTTTCGTTTTTGTCTCTCGTGTTTTATACAGAACGTTTATTCTTTTTATTAAGTGTTTTAAACGTTGATAATTGTTTTCAATTATGACATTATAGTTTTGACATGACCCCTTGTTTGTGAGGTGTAACATTGTGCATATATTTTGCGTTTTTTGAATGTATTCTTCTATTTGTTCTGTTCGCTTTTCAATTGGCGAAATATCTGTTTTTATAATTATCTTCCAGAACGACTCGATTATGTTTAGTTTTCCTATTTCCTCGAAGTATATTCCGGGGTGATGCTTGAAGTTTTCTACCTCAAATGGTAGTTTTTTCTCTTCTTCTCCATTGATTATCCATATCCTTATTCTGCAATGTTAAAAAAAATTCTTATTTCTCATGAAAAATTTTTTGATGCTCGAATTCGGCGTTTTTTCTTTTTTATCCTGTTCCCAGGTGTAATATTACTTTATTCTGAATTTGTTATCTTAGTTAAACGATTCTCCTGTGAATCTGTTTAGCTTGCTTTTTTACGACGTATATCGTTTCTCTTGGTGTCTTATTTATTATATCGGTGTGATCCTTCTAATATTTCATTTTTGCGATGAGCTCTCTGGCTGCATTTCGTCAGTTGTCGAAGTGCTTTCCTTGTGACATCATGGGTCACAACGCGAATTTTAATCGTGCTCCGCCAGTTTTCGATGACGATGCCGCGGTGGAAGCCTCGTCTGATGACGAGGGCTTCGATGTTGAGATTGACGATGATGACGTTGACGAATTTATGGGCCAGCCTGACGCTCAGGCCCATTTCCGACGTGTGCGTGAGTGGCTGATGATCGTCAACCGCTTTTATTGTAATGGTGTGTTGCATGTTTGTGACGAATGTATATGGTTCGTCACCAATGAGGCTCCCGGCAGGATTTTCGAACTGCCCTGGTCCGTGGAGCTATATGAGCTTCTTATTTCGATGCCCGACGCCGTACTTGCCGATGTGGTGGTGGAGGGCGAGGAGGTGGAGGATCCGGACGATCCTGTCGAAATAGCTGCTCAGGACGAGGAGGTGGAGGGCGAGGAGGTGGAGGACCCGGACGATCCCGTGCAGGCGAGGGACCGCTGTCCTGGGGCCTGATGTGGTGCACGCCTCGTACTATCATACTTTAGTTTGTAGTGTAGTTATTTAGTGTAGTGTAGTACTGTAGTGTAGTGTTTTCGTACTCTTGGATTATTATTTTTCGGACCTGTGGATGTTGGCTTATTTTCCTGCTGAGATTCTTCTTCAGTAAGTCTCAATGTTTTTATTTTTATTTTCTTGTTTCTCTTATATTATTTTATATTTTATTGTGTGCTTTTTCTTTTTATTTCCTTTTTAATTTTCCACGAACGGTTTGATTCGGTTCGCGTGTACGTTTATCGTTCGGCGGCCCATTTTTACTTTATAGTTTAATTCGCTTAGTTTTTCTAGAATTGTGTAGGGTCCGATCCATAACGCGTCTAGCTTTTTTGATCTCCCTCGCCGAACTGTTTCGTCGTGTAGTAGGACTTTATCTCCTATTTCGAACGTGCGTATTTTTGTTTTCCTGTCGTATGTTTCCTTGGCTTTTTGTTTTTCTTCTTTTATATTTTCCTTTGCTATTTGATTCGCGGCTCGTATTCTTTCACGGAGTTCTTGCGCATAATCATCGTATGTATACGATGATTTCGGTGAGCTAGTTAGGGCCGTAGGTAGTGGTGCCTGGTGCCCGTATACCAGTTCGAACGGCGTGAATCCCGTAGCGGTGTGCGGTGTCGTATTATATGCGAACATCGCATACGGTATCCATTCGTCCCAGTCTGTCTGATCATTATTAATATAATGTCTTAAATATTCGGTTAATGTCCGATGTGATCTTTCGAGTGCTCCGTTTGTTTCTGGATGATAGGCCGTCGTTTGTAATTTGTGTATTTTTAGTAATTTGCACGTATTCTTAAATAATTCGCTTGTAAAATTTGTTCCTTGGTCGGTCAATATTTTATCTGGAATTCCATATTCTAATATAATTTTTGTGACAAATTCTTTCGCTACTGTTGTCGCCTCTTGATTTTGTATTGGTATTCCTTTGCTAAATTTTGTTAAACTGTCCTGGAATGTCAATACATATTTGTTTTCCATCGTTGTTATAGGCAAAGGTCCTACAATATCTAACGCGCATTTCTCAAATGGTTTTGTTGGCGTATCTGTTATCATTAATGGTGCTTTAGCGCGTCGTTGCAATTTATTTTTCTGGCAATATTCGCATTTTGAGATGTATTGCTCAACGTCTCTTTTTAATCCTGGCCAGTTGTGGTGTAATCGTATTCTATTTATTGTTCGTTCAACGCCCTGGTGCCCTCCTATAGGTGCGTTGTGATATTCATATAATATTTGTTTCTTTTCTTCTTCTTTATATTGTTTTTCTGACGCGACGTCGTCAGTTTGCTGCCCTTCTGTTATTGTTGCTACGTTACGGCTCAATGCGTCGGCGTTAGCATTTGCTTTTCCAGCTTTATGTATTATTTCGTAATCGAATTCTTCCAATTTTAATCTCCATCTGACTAAACGTGATCCGGGATCTGTTACGTTAAATAACCATATTAACGGTTTATGATCGGTAATTATTTTAAATTTTGTCCCGTATAAATAAGGTCTAAAATGTTTTACTGCCCATACTATTGCGAGTAATTCCTTTTCAGTCGTATTATAATTCTGTTCTGCTCGCGATAGTACACGGCTGGCGTACGCGACGGGTTGGTCTTGACCTACCTCGCCTTGCGATAAGACGGCTCCTATTGCATAGTCCGATGCATCCGTTGTTAGGAGAAATTCTCTCGTAAAGTCTGGATATTTTAATATCGGTGCCGTCGTTAATTTATTTTTTAATGTATCAAATGCGTTTTGCTGTTTTTCGGTCCATTCGAATTTCTCTCCCTTTTTTGTGAGTTTTGTTAGAGGTTTTGCTATTCGTGAGAAATCTTCGATAAATTTTCGGTAATATCCGGCTAATCCGATAAATGATTGCACATCTTTTACTTTTTTGGGCATAGGAAAATTTTTTACGGCGTGCAGTTTTGATGGATCTGGCGAAATTCCATTTTCCGTAATTATGTGTCCTAAATAAATCACTTCTTTTCTTAAAAATTCGCACTTGTCCGGTTGGAGCTTTAGATTGTTCTCTCTTAGTCTTTGGAGAACTAATTTTAATCTTTTGTTATGCTCTATTAAGCTAGGACCGTATATTACAATATCGTCCAGATACACTAGACATTTAATTCCTTGCAACCCTGTTAAAATTGAATTCATTAATCGTTGGAAGGTTGCAGGTGCGTTTTTCAGACCAAATGGCATTCTATTAAATTCATAATGACCGTGTGGTGTAGAGAATGCTGTTTTATTTTTATCTCGCTCCGTCATTGATATCTGGTGGTAACCTGATGCGAGATCCAGTGTCGTGAAGTACTTTGCGTTGCCCAGCTGATCAAGTATATCCGTTATATTGGGCAACGGAAATGAATCTCCGATTGTGAGATCGTTTAATTTTCTGAAATCTATTACAATTCGTAATTTTGTTTTTCCTGACGCATCTGTTTTTTTGGGCACGACTAATAGTGGTGCGTTCCATTGGCTGACGCTCGGTCTGATAATTTCTTGTTTCAACATTTCTTGAATCTGTTTATTTACCTCGTCTTTGTGTTTTTCCGGTAAACGGTAAGGTCGTACGTTTACTGGTGATGAATCTGTTCGTACAGATATTTCATGCTTAATCTTTGTTGTGCATGATAATGTATCCCCTTCTAGGTGGAACACGTCATTGTATTCGTGACATAATTTTAATATAGATTTTCGTTCTTCTTCATTTAAATGTTCTGTGCGCAAGGAATTGTTTATTTGCTCTTCTCGAGCTATTGATTTTGTCTCTTTATTTTTTGTCTGTATTGCGTTTACAGATTCTTGTATTATTTTTTCTTGTGTATTTATTTCTTCTATTATTACTTGTGGTACTTGCACAATTTTTTCTTCTTCTGTAATATTTATTATGCTTATTGGGCACGTATAATTTCGTGGTTCGACTAGGCAACATCCAATAAAAATTCCAGGTATCATTTCCTCTGGTTTTGTCAATCCCATTATATTTTGGTTAGTCGTGACTTGTACGATTGTTTCGCTGCGCGGCCCTAAGGTTACGCGCCTGTATGGGTACAGTCTGAATTTCGTATTTTGAAATTGTACTAAATTTATTCTTGGATTGAACGCAGTCATGTATTTCCAAATAAAATCTGCTCCTAGGATTGCATCATATTCCATTGGCGCATTATCTCGCACTATGTATACGGGGTGTCGTATCTTTTCTCGCGACAGTTGCACCGTAATATGTGTTTTGCCCAATGTTATTATTTCATGTCCTGTTATGCCTGTTAGCTTAGTTTTTTCTTCATAGATTAGGACGTGGTCTAAAACATGTTTCAGTTTTATTATTGTTGCTGATGCTCCTGTATCAAACAAGAAATTTATTTTTCTACCTTTGGCTTCTGCAATCGGTAATGTGATTGCATTTAATCCAGTGTTAACGAGCGGTGTCCCCTTGACGTGTGCCACGCGATACTCTGACGCGGGACGCGGGACGGTCGATTTATCTTCGCCGGTTTCGCTCTTTTTATTTTTAAAATTCTTCGCGGAATTTTCTCTTCGCGAATTCGAAAAAATTTTTCCGGAAATTTTGCTGTTTTCCGGTTTTCCATTTAATGTCCAACATTCGTGCCGTAAATGTCCTATCTTTTTGCAATAGCTACACTGTTTCTCTACTGTATTTATTCGTGGTTGCCTTTCTGGCTTAGGCAGAGTATATCTATTTGAAAAACGGCTAGTCCTACAATCGTATCCGTAATGACCGATTTTTCCGCATTTTTCACAACGCGGACTAGGTGTATGCGTTTTAAATACTGGCCGGTTTCGATAGGTTAGCGTTCGCATGCTAGGTCCTCGCGTTTTTTCTTCCGCGGTTGCTCCTGCGATTGCTTCCTGTATTGTTTGATATCGCTGCGATCGTACAAGTAATTTAATTTCTTCGTGTAAACCATTCTGGTAATTGTGGAGCGCCTGCTCTTTTATATTTTCTAAGATCGCGCGTTGCTGTTCGACCGTATGATTTTTTCCTTCTTCCATGGATTCGTATAATTCCATGGCTATATTTTCGGTTCGTCTGCCGAATTCTTGTGCATTCTCGTTTGCTTTTTGTTTGAGCGAGTTGAATTCGAGTTGCAAATGTGCGGTGCTTCGTTTGCTCAAATATTCTTTTTCTAATTCTCGTTTCAATTGTTCAAAGTTTATTATATCTCGCGTACGGAAATCCATCATGGCCTTGCCTTTGAATTTAGTGCAAAGAATTGCTTCTAATAGAGAATGTTCATCCGCGGGATGTATATTTTTTATCGCGTACGTACTTGCGTTTAGAAATTCGTATACGCGTCCTCGTGACGTGCCGTCGATCTCTGGGATCATGTTACGCGCGTCTTTCAGTGTGAGGAATGCCAGTGCGTTTCCCGGCTGGTTTCGTATATCTTGATACGAACGTCCGTAAGTTAGATCTAACGGGTGTGGTAGAAAATCCTGAGATATTCTCGTTCGTTCGCCCATAGGCAATTGTGTTTGTTGTCTTAATCCGTTGACTTGCACACGGAGATCACGTATTTCGTCCATTAATTCTCGAATGAGACTGTTATCGGGCGGTGCGTCGATTGTGACGCGGCGGTTCGTTCGACTTTCTTGCGGTCCATGTCTCTCGACCGAGTGTCGTAATTGTAAAATTTCGTTGTCGATTTCATTCTGTTGTTCGACAGGTGAGTGAGCCATTTCGTTTATTAGCGATTGATATATATTAAAAGAATTGAATAAGCTTCCGTCTCGTAGGTTTGTATGTATGTTTTTTCGCGCTTGTATGTGTGTGTTAGTGTGAGAGTCGGTGT
This sequence comes from Pogonomyrmex barbatus, assembly GCF_055798465.1. NCBI lineage: Eukaryota > Metazoa > Arthropoda > Insecta > Hymenoptera > Formicidae > Pogonomyrmex > Pogonomyrmex barbatus. The sequence goes on from NW_028297098.1 coordinate 10,234,189, forward strand.
CGTTCGGTTCGAGCAAGCTGTAATCTTTTTCGTCGTATGGAAATTCGCGTTCTGTTATTACGTGGACGTCTTCGTCACTATCGTATTGTAGTACGCGGCGCACGTTATCGCGTATTTCTTTTAATGCGTTTCTCGCGGTATTTAACGCGGAGATAGTATGCGGGAAGTTTACAGAATTATTTATTGACCGAGATTTTGGCCAAGTCGCATTTGCTACGTTGTCCTTCGCTGCGGACATTCGCCTTTTTCAAAATATAATTTCTTTGACTTACATTAGTAGATAAATCGCATACGCTCGCATGTTCGCTGCTTGTGCTGGTGCGTCAATTGGCTGCGTGTAGTAGTGCGTGTCGGTGAAGCGTCCTTGCTGCCTGGTATCGTTGTACACGGTCAGCGCTGGCTGGCTCTCGGTGCTCGTGGACTCTCTGGTCGTTGCTCCGCTGCCACTGGACACTCGTTGTCGTAGGTCGGCACTCTACTAATATTGCACTGTACACTTGACACAATTTCGTAGGCGGCTTATTTTTTTGACGGGGTCTTTTCCGTCCGCCTGTTTTCTACAGGTCTTGTATTTTCTGCTTATTGAGAATTTGATTCTTCTGCCTGTCTATTACTGCAGGTCTTATTTTTTCTGCTTATTGAGAATTTGGTTTCTTCTGCCTGTCTATTACTGCAGGTCTTATTTCTTTCTGCTTATTGCGAGTTTGATTCTGCTGGCTTGATTAACAATGATCCTCTCAAGTTGTTCTTGGGGATGGTTTTGACTATCCCACCGCTGCCACCAAAATGTTGTACCCCGGATGGGCTACAACGTTAATTTTTAGAGATAGTCGGGTCCGTTAAGCCTAAGGAGTTGGGACTCCGAGCAGGATCGAACGAATGGAAGGAAATCTTGAAATCACTAACACACTTTCTTTAGGATACTTGATTTATTTAACAACTGCACAATTTCTTGGATTGCTTATATTATTTCTTTTACACACGGTTAAACGTCGGCGGGCGCGTATCGCGTTACTCTGGCGGCCGTCGACCGAGTATGTCACCTGAGACGTTGATAGTACGGCTCGCGTGAACTTCGCTGTGCTCGTGTAATATCTTGCGCGATAATTATAATAACGATTCCGAACGACACGTAATGTTTGATTGATTCCCGACTCTGACTATTCCGCCTTGTATAGCCGGTTATATAGTCTGATCGATGCCCGGTCAGCATTCTGATCGATTGCGTCGATCGGTTGCGTGATATTGATCAATCAATATCACGCTCGATTTGATCATCAAATTTAGGAATTTGTTGATCAGCTTTTTCGCAATGTTCTCGCGATGCATTTCTTCGGTCTTTCGAAAGACTGGTCGCGATTTCGGCGATCACACATTTGTGTAATCTTTCGAAAGACTTTTCGAGGTTCGTGCAACCTAATTTTGTTGCCATGCGGACTACTTTTATTATTGGTTGTAGGCTTGGCTACAACAGATCTAACTTATGGACGTTCGTATTAAGATATACGAAACCAGCCGGGAAATGCACTGACATTTCTCACACTGAAAGACGTGCATAACATGATCCCAGAGATCGACGGCACGTCACGAGGACGCGTGTACGAATTTCTAAATGCAAGTACGTACGCGATAAAAAATATACATCCTGCGGATGAACATTCTCTATTAGAAGCCATTCTTTGCACTAAATTCAAAGGCAAGGCCATGATGGATTCCCGTACACGAGATATAATAAACTTCGAACAATTAAAACGAGAATTAGAAAAAGAATATCTGAGCAAACGAAGTACCGCACATTTACAACTCGAATTCAACTCGCTCAAACAAAAACCAAACGAGAATGCACAAGAATTCGGCAGACGAACAGACAATATAGCCATGGAATTTATACGAATCCATGGAAGAAGGAAAAAATCATACGATCGAATAGCAACGCGCGATTTTAGAAAATATAAAAGAGCAGGCGCTCTACAATTACCAGAACGGTTTACACGACGAAATTAAATTGATTGTACGATCGCAGCGATATCAAACAATATAGGAAGCAATCGCAGGAGCAACCGCGGAAGAAAAAACTCGAGGACCTAGCATGCGAACGCTAACCTATCGAAACCGGCCAGTATTTAAAGCGCATACACCCAGTCCGCGTTGTGAAAAATGCGGAAAAATTGGTCATTACGGACGCGATTGTAGAACTAGCCGTTTCTCAAATAGATATACCCTGCCTAAACCAGGACAACCACGAATAAATACAATTGAAAAACAGTGTAGCTATTGCAAAAAGATAGAACATTTACGAATGTTGGTCATTAAACGGAAAATCGGAAAACAGGAAAAATTTTTTCGAATTCGTGAAGAGAAAATCCCGAAGAACTTTAAAAATAAAAAGAGCGAAACTGGCGAAGATAAACCGATCGTCCCGCGCCCCGCGTCAAAGTATCGCGTGGCACACGTCAAGGGAACATCGCTCGTCAACACTGGATTAAATGTGATCACATTACCGATTGCAGAAGCCAAAGGTAGAAAAATAAATTTCTTGTTTGATACGGGAGCATCAGCAACAATAATAAAACTAAAACATGTTCTAGACCACGTCCTAATCTACGAAGAGAAAACTAAGCTAACAGGCATAACAGGACATGAAATAATAACATTGGGCAAAACACATGTTACGGTGCAACTGTCGCGAAAAAAGATACGACATCCCGTATACATAGTGCGAGATAATGCGCCAATGGAATACGATGCAATCCTAGGAGCAGATTTCATTTGGAAATACATAACTGCGTTCAATCCAAAAACAAATTCAGTACAATTTCAAAATACGAAATTCAGACTGTACCCATACAGGCGCGTAACTTTAGGGCCGCGCAGCGAAACAATCGTGCAAGTCACGACTAAATAAAACATAGTTGGATTGACGAAACCAGAGGAAATGGTACCTGGAATTTTTATTGGATGTTGCCTAGTCGAACCACGAAATTATACATGCCAAATCAGTATAATAAATATTACGGAAGAAGAAAAAATCGTGCAGGTATCACAAGTAATATTAGAAGAAATAAATATACAAGAAAAAATAACACACGAATCTGTGAACGCAATGCAGACAAAAAATAAAGAGACAAAATTAATAGCTCGAGAAGAGTAAATAAACAATTCCTTGCGCACAGAACATTTAAATGAGGAAGAACGAAAATCTGTATTAAAATTATGTCACGAATATAATGACGTGTTCCACCTAGAAGGGGACACATTATCGTGCACAACAAAGATTAAGCATGAAATATTAGTACGAACAGATTCATCACCAATAAACGTACGATCTTATCGTTTACCGGAAAAACATAAAGACGAGGTAAATAAACAAACTCAAGAAATGTTGAAACAAGAAATTATCAGACCGAGCGTCATCCAATGGAACGCACCACTATTAGTCGTACCCAAAAAGACAGACGCGTCAGGAAAAACAAAATTACGAATTGTAATAGACTTCAGAAAATTAAATGATCTCACAATCGGAGATTCATTCCCGTTGCCCAATATAACGGATATACTTGATCAGCTGGGCAACACGAAATACTTCACGACACTGGATCTCGCATCAGGTTACTACCAGATATCAATGACGGAGCGAGATAAAAATAAAACGACATTCTCTACACCACGGTCACTATGAATTTAATAGAATGCTATTTGGTTTAAAAAACGCACCTGCAACCTTCCAATGACTAATGAATTCAATTTTAACAGGGTTGCAAGGAATTAAATGTCTAGTGTATCTTGACGACATTGTAATATATGGTCCTAGCCTAATAGAACATAATAAAAGATTAAAATTAGTTCTCCAAAGACTAAGAATAATCTAAAGCTCCAACCGGACAAGTGCGAATTTTTAAGAAAAGAAGTAATTTATTTAGGACACATAATTAAAATGGAATTTCGCCAGATCCATCAAAATTGCAAGCTGTAAAAAATTTGCCTATGCCCAAAAAGGTAAAAGATGTGCAATCATTCATCGGATTAGCCGGATACTATCGAAAATTTATCGAAGATTTCTCACGAATAGCAAAACCTTTAACAAAACTCACAAAAAAAGGAGAAAAATTTGAATGGACCGAAACACAGCAAAATGCATTTGACATGCTAAAAAATAAATTAACAACGGCACTGATATTAAAATATCCAGACTTCACGAGAGAATTCCTCCTAACCACGGATGCATCGGATTATGCAATAGGAGCCGTCTTATCGCAAGGCGAGGTAGGTCAAGATCAACCCGTCGCGTACGCCAGCCGTGTACTATCACGAGCAGAACAGAATTATAATACGACTGAAAAGGAATTACTCGCAATAGTATGGGCAGTAAAACATTTCAGACCCTATTTATACGGGACAAAATTTAAAATAATTACCGATCATAAACCGTTAATATGGTTATTTAATGTAACAGATCCCGGATCACGTTTAATCAGATGGAGATTAAAATTGGAAGAATTCGATTACGAAATAATACATAAAGCTGGGAAAGCAAACGCTAATGCTGACGCATTAAACCGTAACGTAGCAGCAATAACAGAAGGGCAACAAACTGACGACGACGCGTCAGAAAAACGATATAAAGAAGAAAAGAAGCAAATATTATACGAATACCACAACACACCTATAGGAGGACACCAGGACGTTGAACGAACAATAAATAAAATACGATTACACCACAACTGGCCAGGATTAAAAAGAGATGTTGAGCAATACATCTCAAAATGTGAATATTGCCAGAAAAATAAATTGCAACGACGCGCTAAAGCACCGTTAATGATAACAGATACGCCAACAAAACCATTTGAGAAATGCACGTTAGATATCGTAGGACATTGCCCGTAACGACAATGGGAAACAAATATATATATATTTGTTAATATTAACATTTCAAGATAATTTAACAAAATTTAGCAAAGGAATACCAGTACAAAATCAAGAGGCAACAACAATAGCAAAAGAGTTAGTGACAAAAATCATTCTAGAATATGGAATTCCAGACAAAATCCGACCAAGGAACAAACTTTACCAGCGAATTATTTAAAAATACGTGCAAATTATTAAAAGTACAAAAATTGCAAACGACGGCTTATCATCCAGAAACAACCGGAGCACTCGAAAGATCACATCGGACATTAACCAAATATTTACGACATTATATTAATAATGATCAGACAGATTGGGACGAATGGATACCGTATGCGATGTTCGCATATAATACGACACCGCACACCGCTACGGGATTCACGCCGTTCGAACTGATATACGGGCACCAGGCACCACTACCTACGGCCCTAACGAGCTCACCGAAATCATCGTACACATACGATGATTATGCGCAAGAACTCCTTGAAAGAATACGAGCCGCGAATCAGATAGCGAAGGAAAATGTAAAAGAGGAAAAACAAAAAGCGAAGGAAACCTACGACAGAAAAACAAAAATACGCACGTTCGAAATAGGAGATAAAGTTCTATTACACGACGAAACAGTCCGGCGAGGGAGATCGAAAAAACTAGACGCGTTATGGATCGGACCCTATACAATTTTAGAAAAATTAGGCGATTTAAACTATAAAATAAAAATGGGCCGCCGAACGATAAATGTGCACGCGAACCGAATTAAACCGTTGAAAATTAAAAGCAGATAAAGCAAAAGCACATAACACAAAATAAGAATAATATAAGAAAAATAAGAATAAAATAAGAATAATAAGAAAATAAAAATAAAAACATTGGGACTTACCGAAGAAGAATCTCAGCAGGTCCGGAAAATAATCCAACATCCACAGTTACAAAAGCACTACAACTAACAACTAATCAAAAAACTAACACTACAAACTACACTATAAACTATAACTACGAAGCACATAAAAAATTAGGCCCCAGGAGAGCGGTCCCTCGCCTGCGCGGGGTTGGCCGCGGGGTCATCCCCCATATCGTCCTCGTCATTGACCGGTAAATCCTCCAAAGGATCATCCTCAGGGTTGTCATCCTTCGATATCCGCCGAAACGGCCTCGGGCATATAAATTAATAATTCGTACAGTTCCACTGACCAAGGTAACTCAACTACCCTATCGGCACCGTTGGCGACAAAACGAATGGAATCCTCGCCGACGAGGAACACTCCATCACAATAAAATTGGTTTACGATCCATAACCACTCCCGCACACGACGGAAGTGGTTCTGAGCGGCAGGACTATCCATGAATTCGCGAACTTCGATATCATCAACCTCGATGTCGAAGTCGTCATCAAACGCGCCCGCCACGGCCCGATCATCGAATATTGGATCGCGACCAAAATTCCCTTGGAAACCCATGGTGTCACAAGGAAGGCACTTCGACAACTGACGAAATGCAGCCAGAGAGCTCATCGCAAAAGAATGAAATATTAGAAGGGTCACACGGAATATCTAACACCGATATAATAAATAAGACACCAAGAGAAATGATAAACGTTATAAAAAGCAACAGATTCGCAGGAGAATCTTTTTAACTAAGATAACGAAATAAGAATAAAGTAACATTACACCTGTGAATATGATAAAAAAAGAAACGTCGAATTCGAGCACCGTAAAATTTTCATGAGAAATAAGAATTTTTATTTTAACAGAATAAAATATAATAATAGTAATAAAAAATATTTGCAGAATAAAGATATGGATAACCAATGGAGAAGAAAAGGAAAAACTACCATTTGAAGTAGAAAACTTCGAGCATCACCCCGGAATATACTTCGAAGAAATAGAAAAACTGAACATAATCGAGTCATTCTGGAAAATTATATTATAATTATAGTTATAAAAATAGATATCTCACCAATCGAAAAACGAACAGAACAAATAGAAGAATACATTCTAAAAACGCAAAATATATGCACTATGTTACACTTCACAAACAAGGGGTCATGTCAAAACTATAATATCATAATTGAAAACAATTACCAGCGGTTAAAACATTTAACAAAAAGAATAAACTCTCTGTATAAAGCACAAGATACAAAAACAAAACGAGGATTGATGGAATAGAAACTATTGCCAAAACATTATTCGGAACAATGGACAATGAAGATAGAAAATTAATCAATGAGCAATTAAGTATCCTACATAACAAACAACAAACAACAGAGCATATAATAAAGAACCAAATCAAAATCATAAACGCGACGATAGCACACATAAGTAACCACGAAGAAATAATCCAGAATAATGAAAAGATTTTAGCTAACGCAATCAAAAAATTAGAAATGACACTAACAATGGAAATAAGTAGCGAAAATATAAAAGAACACTTTATAATCACCAACGCAATACTTGCCGCAGTGATACAAAACGCGGAAGACACACTAGAATACCTAACTGCAATAAAAAATGGAATACTACACCCGCGACTAATACCGTTAGAAGAAATAATGAAAAATCTTAAAGAAGCAATCACACAAATACCACAAGGATCATATTTTCCATTCAAAATAAGAGAAGAGGATTGGCCTACAATAGAAAAAGTAACGACAATGAGCGCGCACTGCGACAAAACAAACGTCTACACAATCCTACATTTCCCATTAATTGCACTTCCGTTATACGAAATATTAAACGTAATACCACTACCGGTACCATACAAACAAAACATATTCGCATTAATTGAAACGAACAATCCATTAATCGCTTTGGATACTAACAGACACACGTACGCAAAACTGACTCACGAAAAGTTAAAACAATGCAAGCAAATAAATACAAATTACTTGTGCGAACAAATCTTTCCAATTAGAAATGTAAAAACCGACCCGCTATGCGAAATAGATATATATATAGAAAATGACAACTGTTATAACAATTGTAATATTAAATACATAACAATAAAAAATAGTATATGGATAGCCTTAAGCAATTCATATTCTTGGTTATATTCCACACCAGCGAAACAAACTATTACAATTTCATGTAAAAACAATAAAGAAATGCGTAAAACTATTACAAATACAGGAAAAATAACGTTATCAAGCAATTGCAAAATAGTCACATCAGACGCGACAATAAAATCAACAAGCACCAATAAGGGAAAAGAAATAAAAACGTATTTACCAAAATATAACATTACACTACTAAGCGAAACTTTCAAGATAAATAAGACAGAAAAAATTAAATTAAAAGTTATACAAGACGCAACAGACCTGACAGAATTAACAAAAAAATTAAATAACATGAAGAACGAAATAAACAATAAACGAGATATCCCTCTTTTCACAAAAACACTTTGTATATCCAGTATCAATTAGCAGCTCATTAATAATAATCATCTTTATCGCAACAATAATAATTGTATTAAGGAAGAAAAAACAAAACGAAACAATAACGCACGCAATATAAATCGCGCCGTTAGAATAAGCGAAAGTATTCGATTCTAAGCAAACGATTATACCAAAAAATGTATCGAAAAAAACAAAAAATTATGTAAAAAGCGAAAACTTCGTACCTCCGTTTTCTTTTACTAACAGGGGGGGATGTTGTAGCCAGATCTACAACCAATAATAAAATAATAACCAATAATAAAAGTAGTCCGCATGGCAACAAAATTGGGTCGCATGAATCTCGAAAAGTCTTTCGAAAGACGACACAAATGTGTGACCGCCGAAATTGCGACCAGTCTTTCGAAAGACCGCAGAAATGCATCACGCGAGAACATTGCGAAGAAGCCTATCAGCAAATTCTTAAATTTGATGATCAAACCGAGCGTAATATTGATTAATCAATATCACGCAACCGATCGACGCAATCGATCAGAATGCTGATCGGGCATCGATCAGACTATATAACCGGTTACACAAGGCGGAATCGGGAGAGTCAAGAATCAAGCATAACGTGTCGTTCGGAATCATTATTATAAACATCGCGCAAGATATTACAAGAGCGCGGCGAAGTTCACGCGAGCCGTACTATCAGCGTCTCAGGTGACATATTCGGTCATCGGCCGCCAGAGTAACGCGATACGCGCCGAGCCGCCCGCCGACGTTTAACCGTGTGTAAAGAAATAAAATAAGAAATACTAATCTCAAGAATTTGTGCATTTATTAAATAAACTAATTAATATAAAGAAAGTGTGTTAGTGAATTCAAGAAGGTCCTTACATTCTTTTGATCCTGCTCGGAGTCCCAACTCCTTAGGCTTAACGAACCCGACTATCTCTAATATTATCGTTGTAGCCCATCTGGGATACAACAATAAGAGATAACGATGATGTTAATAAAATATTGCATTATTACGTCTCGATCATTTGAACGAGGAGGAAGTCACTAGTGCCACTAACCTAGTAACATCCCATGCGGAAAGATTTCATTTGCCAGGAGAACCTTTAGGCGCGACAAATGTTTTTAAACACCGAATATTTACCACTGATGATCGTCCGGTTAATGTCAAGCAATATCGTTATCTTCAAATACACAAGGAGGAAATACGAAGACAGATCGACGAGATACTGGATAAAGATGTTATAGAACCATCAAGTTCGCCTTACAATTCTCCATTATGGATTGTTCCCAAAAAGGATGATTCCCTAGGAAATAAAAAATGGCGTCTAGTAATAGATTTCCGTGCTTTAAATGAAAAGACTATCGGAGACACTTATCTTCTTCCAAATATTGTTGACATATTAGATCAACTCGGAAGTGCAAAATACTTCTCTGTATTATCTAGCATCTGGTTTTCATCAAATTCCTATGAATGAAACAAATAACCATAAAACCGCATTTTCAACGCCGTATGGACATTTTGAATATAATTGTATGCCATTCGGACTAAAGAATGCTCCTGCTATATTTCAGAGACTAATGGATCAACTTTTGACAGGATTACAAGGAATAAAGTTGTTCATATATCTTGATGATATAGTAATTTACGCCCGCTCACTCCAAGAACATAAAATAAAATTTCATAGACTTATGAAACGACTTACTGAAGCTAATTTATACTTGCAACCTGATAAATGCGAATTTTTTAAGAAAGAAGTAGCATATCTGAGACACATAATATCTGAAGATGGCGTACGGCCAGATCCAAAAAAGATAAGCGCTGTGAAAAATTTCCCTAGGCTCAAAACACGAAAGATTATTAAACAGTTCCTTGGACTTGCAGGATATTATAGAAGATTTATTGAAAACTTTTCCAAAATTGCTAAGCCTTTATCTGATTTAATAAAACAATCAGTTGCTTTTAATTGGCAACGGAAACAACAGGAAACATTTGATGAGTTGCGGAACGCTTTATGTTCAGAACCGATATTACAATATTCAAATTTTAATGAACCATTTATTATAACAACAGATGCATCTGAATATGCAATTAGAGTTATATTAAGTCAAGGAAAAATAGGAAACGATCTTCCATATAACATATCTCGAGTTTTAAGCGATGCAGAAACAAGATATTCAGCAACAGAAAAAAATTACTAGCATTGATTTATGCAGTAAAACATTTTCGCCCTTATATTTATGGCCGAAAATTCATATTAGTGATGGACCATAAACCACTAAAAAATTCATATTAGTGATGGATCATAAACCACTAGAATAGTTAAATTCAATAGCTGATCCTACCTCAAGATTAATGCGATGGAGGCTTAAATTAGCAGAATATGATTATCAAATAAAATACAAACCGGGAAAGAAAAATAAAAACGCCGACGCTTTATCACGAAATCCTACAGAAAATATTAAAAATATATTTCCTCTACAAGCAAAACGTGCACGATCTTCAAGCGAAGGTTCCATGGAAGCTGATTATAAAAAACAAAAAATTTCACATCCAAAATTTAAAAGAATGGGAGAGTGAGGGATCTGGAAATCCCGCACCAGACAAAAAATTAAGACCTGAAGAATTATCCCCTTATAAAGATTTGGATGATGAATTAAAAGAACCACCCAGAAATAAATTTATATCTAACTTAGAAAGCAGCGACAGTGATAGTACAGCATCATATTATTATGATACTGACTGTGAAACCGATGGCTCAGAAATTATTAAGAAGGGAGAAAAAAGAAAGTAAGAGAGTAACTCATCAAATCTGGAACATCGCAAACGAAGAAGAAAAAAACGGAAGCCTTCTAAAACTTCAAGTTCTGAAAGTATAGCGAAACACCACGACAACGTTAAGGAAATGGCGAGGCCTGTGAATACGACTGAAGGGCGTGATTCGGCTGAACGTCATACCGATGATGACACCGCCACGCGACAGCGCCAGGAAATGAAAACGCCGATGGACTACAGCGCCGTTGTAGCAACGCGCAAGCGCGCGAGCAGAGACAATATAACGTGGGTGGTCCATATGAAAAGAAACCTAATAAAAATACACACAAATATAAATATTTACAGGAAGAACCTATAGATATTGCCACACATTCAAGCGATTCCATATGAAAAGAAACCTAATAAAAATACACATAAATATAAATATTTACAGGAAGAACCTATAGATATTGCCACACATTCAAGGGATAGTTTTAAAATTGAAAGAAATATAGAAGTGAAAGTTGATGTCCAATCACTCCCTAAAATTTCTATAGGAACGTAACACGAAAAAATAAAAAGGTCACAATCAAAATTAAAAAATACTGATTCTATCCAAATATTAGAGGAAAATATCTCTTTAAATAAACGAAATCCAAGTGATGGAAATTTCATCCAGTAGTGAACGAATGGAATTTGAAATTGAAAATAGCCTCATGAATTATCGAAATCCAAAAACGACAAGCGATAATACCGATAAAACCGAATCGGAAGAAATATTTTCACCACCTTCTCGTAAAGTTAAACCATGCCCATTAGAGAAGAGTAAGAATAAAAATAGAGAAATACAAAAATTATCTAAGCCAATGTCTTTCAATAAAAAGATAAATAAAAAGCCTGCGAAAAAGAATAAAATAATCAAGGAAAAACCAAAACCAAAAATTAAAGAAATCTTTGAAGTTCCAATCAATACTTTAGAATCACGATATTTGGATGAAAAATAATAATATAATATGTTTTGTAAACACGAAAGGAGAACCAGTAGACGAAATAGGTCAGGAATTAATAGAAAGAAAATTGTATTAAAAACCCTCAAATTTTAAAGGAATAATTGGACATGTATTAACTATGGACAGAAAAATATTCGGATTAATAATTAAAGAAGAGTTAAATAATAGAATAAGAGAAAATGACATTGTAAACGCCTTTGAAGAATTAAAAAATGAAATGATACAATCGAGTATTTTACATGCGGATATATCGCAAAGTAAAAGTAATATCGATGTGCCATGATTTAGAATACGCAATATTATTACGCAGTTAGCATTCCTAAGTATTAACATACAGATAACAATATGTAAAGGACAAATATGCATAACGAAACTAGAAGAGAGATTGCGTATTATACATGAATCCAGTGTCGGAGGACACAAGGGAATCGCAAAGACAGTGGCACGGATACGTCACAAATATTATTGGCATAACATGAAAAAACAAGTTGAAAATTATATTCAAACTTGCAATAGCTGTTAAAAGAAAAAATTAGTGTAAAAACGTGTAAAAACAAAACAGCTAATGATAATAACCGATCACCTATCGATGCATTCGACAAAGTTTCAATGGATATTCTAGGACCGCTACCTGCAACAGAAAATGGCAATGAATATATTTTATCTATTCAAGATTTGCTAACAAAATATTCCGTTGCCGTGCCTCTCGTACAGACAAATTCAGAGGAAATTGCAAAAGTATTTACTCGACGCTTTATCTATCAATTTGGTAGCCCCAAAACAATTTTGACCGGTCAAGGATCAAATTTCACGAGCTCTATGATGAAGAAATTTGCAAAATATTTCAAAATTAAACAATATTGTATGCCTTTCATCCACAATCAAATGGTTCAATAGAACGAAGTCACCATGTATTAACCGAATATCTAAAGCATTATATTACTAACGAGCGAGATTGGGATAATTGGCTCGAGCATGCTATATTTTCGTATAATACTAACATACACGAAGGAACGAAATTTACTCCTTATGAATTAGTATTTGGAAAAATAGCACGTTTACCTTCTCAAATAAAAAATGATGACGATTTTGAAACTCATAATGATTACGTGAATGAATTAATTGATAAATTAGCAGATTTAAGGAAATTGGCAGCATCAAATTTAGCCAACTCTAAAGAACGTTATAAATACTATTATGATCGAAAATTAAAAACACAAAGATATAAGGAGGGAGATTTTATTTATTTATTAAAGCCGAAAAAGAGTTATAAATTTGATGATGAATATACCGGCCCATACAAATAATAATAATAATAAAAGTCTTAGAAAATAATAATATAAAAATTTTAATCTCTCGAAATAAAACCAAAATTATACATGTAAATAGAACAAAGTCTGCTCGCATTCCAGATCAGGGGTGACGGAGAATGAATATTCAATAACGGAATTAAAAAATAATCCGGGAATATTCTACGTTAGGCGAGATGCGCACGTCAGATATATCTTGGAAAATGATAATGTACATCAATTTAGATGATGTCATAGGCATATCCGAAGGGCTTCAACGTGAAATAAATCGAACAAAGTTGCAATGTGACCAAATTCCATACACATATAGTACTGGTCGAAAACAACTCGCAGAATTAACAAGGAAAATTAATAAGATAAAGCAATATAAATTTCATATTCACGAATTGCTCATAGGATCACGAATGAAAAGAGCACCCCTAGAATTCATCGGGCAATTGAGTAAAGTTTTATTTGGAACACTAACAGAAGATTTTTATTATATTAATAATGCGATAGAACATGTCGAAAATAAAACCAACGATCTTGCGACGCTACTTATCAATCAACTATCGCAACGCGCTCACGTTTCGGGGAACTGTACAACGTGATCCTGAAGATAAAAACGCAGCTAGCCGATCTTCGACAGTATATAGATGAAAAATATAAAAACGTAATCGACATAATTATTCGAAATAAAATTAATGACGATATCGAACGAGTAATAGAGGATATAAATATAGCAATATTAGAACATGAAATCGATTTGAATATTCTAATAGACGGAATATTATTTGGAAAACAAGGATTAATACATCCACGAATAATATCACCACAATATTTAATAAAAAATTCTAAACACATTCAAGAACATCCGAAATTCCGTATGCTAAATTTCTTGTAGCTATTAATAAAGAGAGAATCGATCGTTTAATAAAAATTTCTACCCTGTACGTTGCATATCTACAAGATCGTCTTGTTTTGCAAATTCCATTGCTAACATCTGGAAAATATAAACTTTATAAATCAATACCATTACCCGTTAGACAGTCATTTGACACAACAAAATTTGCAACAATTGAAACCGAGATAGCGCATATAGCATTAAATGAGGACGTCAACAATTTCTACGAATTCTGTCAAGGAGAGCTAGAGGAATGCATAGCATCCGACAGGATTTTTATCTGCCCAGATACGTTTCCCTTGAAAAAGATAAGGCAGATTCCAAGCTGTGACGTCGAGATTTTATTGAATAAAAGTATAAAGCCTAATAAATGTAAAATAAAAATTATGGAACTTCAAGATACATACTGGAAAGTTCTGATAATTCCAGGAAATTGGATTTACTCTACAACAGAAAAAGAAATTGTGTGATTAAATTGTCGTCATATAACAAAGCAATATGAAATAAATAATTCCGAAATAATTTCTGTGCAACAAGGATGTAAGATTAGAGCGAGAACGATCACTATGAGTCATCCAGCCTACCAGACTATAACACTCGCTCAACAATTCATCCCCGCGAATAATTTAAGCATTTTAGAATTGTATAAGCCTATTCAAAGGGAATATAAAATTAATTTCACAGAAGCCGCGCGTGAAATTTAGATAACGAATCATAGCAATATAGAAGCATCGTTTAACGATATTATAGAAAAGACGCGACAGATCAAAGAAAAGAAATTACAAAATTCGCGCTTCATCATATATAGTGCAACCACATGCAGTATTGGATTACTCGGGATCCTCCTGCTCGCCTTGTCCTTGGCCTGCAGAAATTCTTGGATCTGTAATACAATATCACAAGCGTACAGACGATTCTGTTTTAAAAGACAAAGGATAAAGAATCCCCCTCTTCCCTTCGATTGCGAATAAAAATGCTGATGCCGAGCACCTTCCAAGTCAGTCGGAAAAACTACCACCGGATGGAAACACTGAAGACAATCGCAACAAGGAAAAATAAAACCGAGTGCGAAATCACTGGGTGAGAAATATTATTATTAACTCTTTGGTTTTCCGCTTACAAGAACTAAGAGCAGATGCAGAAACGCATTAGCGAAAGACAACGTTGACATCGTGTGCTAGGACGACTACATCGCAGCGCAGATATCCTCATGGACCAATATTACGAGCCAGCCGCTCCTATACCAGAAATCTACCATCTGGCCATACAATGATAAACGAAGAAATTTCCCCTATGCCGGAAGGACGAGATGTCGGACCAGGCATGGATGTCAGACCGACTGACCCAGAAGTCGCTAGGAAGCCCGTGCAACTTCTCAGGCGGGAATATGAGGCTATTCCCCCACGAAAACCTCACACCATTACTTCGACATCCGATCTCATTCGAGATTTAGTGAATGAGATCGATGAAAGAATAGATGCCGCCGGCAATCTGCCGCGGTCGCCATTTGATCTACCGCCGAGACCACGTAAGGATGATTCAGCTGCCGAGGACCATCGATCTGTTTCCGCCGCCGCGACAGGAAGTCCGAGTGGCCTTGAATCACCAGAATATGTGAAAATGGATCCACAGCCGAGCAACTACAGACGCAACGTCATGACACGGCCAGAGGAGCAACCCAGGAGAACATATGACAACTTGGAATCACCACGACATCGAGAATACGCCATAGGTGAGCGAGCTATCCCGATTCCGCTAGGTTTTCCCCCACTCGAGCGATCACGAGAGATCCATGTGCCTCCTTATTATCGCGATTATTTAAATCTAAATTCTATGCCGGCGTATAAATTATATTGGCTATCTGCGTGGTACATGCAAGTATCGAATGACGTTATATTTTGTGCGGAGTGCGTAACAGCGGAACATACATTTTGCATTTTAAATCGCCCGCGCGCATTTTGGCGACAGTTGCACGCGATTTCTCGTACTTTACAAAATACCACATTGCATTGCGGACGATGTTATAAACTGTTATTACAGGCAAAACTGTTATTACGTGCAATTGATTGTTATGTCAATGTCGACAATATGTGATTGATCAACAAGATCGAGTTGATCACCTGGTATATACGACGTTATGTGAGATAGTTATTCCATATGAGATACTATAACATGCGTCGCGATAACACGCAAGGCTATCTAGCAGCAGACAATGACCGCGCGTACACATATATAATAACACTAAATTATTATAAGTAACTTCTTTTGCATTACTACATAATTATATAACCGCATATTATTTGTCATAAATCATTATATTATACATTCAATTATTATATCATAAGCGAATACACATACACATAGACTATATACACAACTTTTTCTTTCAATGTAATACTAATAAATAAAAACAATAACGTGAAAAAGTGATGGGAAAGGATTGTTTGCACGTTAACCCTATCAAAACCACTCCGAAGTCCATCCTCTAGGATATCCTTCATAACAATAATAATAATAATAACCATAATAATAATAATAATAGAAATAATGATAGCGAATAAGAAATATATATAGAGAGATCAAGGACTTAGAAAAAAAAAGAAATAAAAAAAAATGATGAATCGAACATACTCGAAATATACAAATATACTACTCTGAAAACAAATAATACAGATCATTTTATATATATATATAATCTGTCTTACGTAGAAGACCAATAATTAAATAAATAAAATCTATGCAAGTACTTATACTCTAACTTATACTCTACTCTTAGTCATTTTACAAGTATCTTTAACAATCTTAATAACGATAATATTATACTAACAATAAAGGTGGAGGAAGAAGAAAATAAAACGACATCCTATTACATACATATACATACGAGTTACGCAAATGACAAATTAATAATATTAATAATATTAGTTAATAATAAAGAAATAATAGTAAGCCTACACACAAATAAACTAAATTTTTTTATGTATATATATATATATATATATCCCATTCACATGTAGCCTAAACACTCGAAATATAAAATATGTTGAATAAGTTATAAAGTTCGGGGACCAAACTTCTCCACGGATGGAGATGTCACGTCCCAGCGCCGAGAGTACCTCTAGTCATGTTCAGTGTAAATTTTTCAAAAATTTTTAATTATTTATGACTGACTGTGTTAGGAGACAGCACCGTCAAACCTTCGGTATACACATAATAAAAGAATATACCGCTTAAAATTATTTAAAGGTTTATACAAAATGGCCGCTCCTTACCACAACCTTATGGCGCTACAGCCTTAATGTTCTTAGTAAATTTTTCCTAGAACCTCACTAACAAAAAACAGAACATTCCGAAATCACTTTTCCAGACTGTTCAGTAAAGTAACAAAGAAAATAAAGCTTAATCGCATCCTTATCTAAGCATTTCAATATTAACAACAAAATCTTAACAAATTAATATAAAATAGTAAATAATGAATAAAAAACAAATGTAAGAAATATAACCTCGCCCACGTAATGCACAAAAACTATAACAAAACAATTATCGGTACATTGTAATATTTTTTATTAATAATTATATAAATAAACAAAACTATATTATTAATCAACCAATTTCTTTATATCGTCAAATATAACTTCAGAAATTAAAAAACCTTTGTATATCAAATCTTTCACTTTTGTTCCATTTTAATAATAAATATAAAAATTAATAACAAAATTAATAACAATAGAAAGGATGTGAATAAGGAATAAAAGTCATAATGACAATATAACAAAATCCATGACAAAACATTTATTCAACAGTTCACCTTACATATCCTTATTTCAAGGATAAATTTTGATGTCCTTATATGAACATATTTTTCCTGTATAAATATACTCCATCGAAAATCCTTTCGAAAACATAAATACAGTTTGTGGCTACGATTCTTAATTCTCAAGATATAAACAAAATTAAGAGTATATGAAAGCATACACATAATATATACATATATACATAATTGCACATTTCCTCATAAGAAACAGTTTTCTTTATGAAATTATATAAACAACCCCGATAGAAACATATTTTATCTCAGAAAAGAAATTCTGCGATTTAAATTTCGTTTAATAAAATTTATAAATAAATAAATTATTATATTAACAAATAATTGTTATGAAGAATTTGGACAGCACACAGGGAATCCTGCAATTTACCTCATTATACATACCTACCTAACTCGCATCATTTACAAGATATTTAAACAATTATAAACTTGCTTACATACACTTACCTCAAAAACCAAAATCAGTTCAGCAGACAAATCTCCATATATAAATCAATTCAACTTCTAGAAACTTTCATCCTAGACTTATATTTATAATTGTTACTTCTCCTTTTTCATTAACATTAATCCTATGGATATGACAAAAATCTTGAATATTAATATGCATGGAAAACTATCTTAACGATTCAACTAATCACAATCAGAGCCATTTTGTACCTGAAAACATTTAATAAATAATGTATTATAAATGTAAAAAGAGTTATACTGATATATTTTAGATATACTAATTATACGATGTAATCATTATTATTATAAAAATTGTAAAGTATATCTAAAACGATATTGCGAAGATTAATATTTATTATAAAAACTTAAATTCAAGCAAATTGTATTGTTTGAAAGAAATTATTATAATGAAGTATAACTCTTTGAAAACAAAAATAGGTCGACCGAATAGTAACAAGTGTGATTCATGGTCAGTTTGTAAGCGAAAGTAGGCCAACGTTAAATGTCAAGGCCGCCATAATATTTTAGTACCACGAGTCATCGCTGATTCATAGCAAATAAGAAACTATTCAAGAACAATTGAAAGGTCTTAAACGCGTGAATCATAGCTGACTCATAGTGAAAGTAAGCTAACAATAGGCAAACTGTGCCAAGGCCATTTGGTAATAGGCTTTATTTAGATCTGTAAAATCATAACATTGGAATTTAGGTCACTCCTACTTCCATGTTTTGGCAACATATAGAAACCCCAAGCAATGATGCCTTTGTGCCATTTGCTCAGAAATTAATCACTTGATCAGAGATAGTTAAACAATCAGCACTTACATTTGCACTTCCACTCGCACTGGCACTCGCACTCGCTAAATATATATATATATATATATATATATATATATATTATTTAAAACAGTGAATAAATTCCGATTCAAATACTACAAGTGTGATATTATATTATTCCTTATTCCCAAAATCGAAAACTCTTTCCTGAAAATAAAAGTCACTTCGACATTCCTGTTACCCACTTCCTTCGCAGTATCTAATCCTGAGGTTTTACTCTCTTAACCGCATGGAAAAGAATCCCACAAATAACGTGTGAGTGTAGGGGTCGAGGATCTGTTAGTTTCGGCTCTGTCCGACCTACCAGTACCTCCTAGGACGTCACACTGGACTGCGTGTTGAATTTTAATTGAATCCTGGCTTGATTATTGCGAATTATGGACGTGCACACCGTGTAGGAAAGTCGATAATCTCCGGGAGAAAATGATATCATGCGATCCTACTTCCGTGTCGATGTTGAGAATGGTCGGATTTGGCAATGAATAGAAAGAAGTATTTTCCTCGCGTAAGTACTCTAGGCGACGAATGCCTTGGAGCAGAGGTTGCAATCGATTATTTTGCGCCAAATAGTTAAGTGCTACAAAAATTACAGCGTCTTTTGTTCTGTACGGTGCCAACGTTAATAAAGTGTCTTAAAATAGTTGTAAACTGCTGCGACAAGTCGTAGTTATGATTGTATCAAGATTTGCAGTCTAAGCATATGAGGTTGGCAAAATTTATATCAGTAGCCACAGCAACGAAACTGTACCCGAACTCGACTACGCACCGGGAGGTGCTTGTTTGATAATTAAAGACGGCGGCTGGATGTGTTTTCTTTTGGCATGGGCGTTTCAATTGCCCTCTACACATGACGTGATTCGCGGATAGGAGAGAGTAACGATTCACTTACTTTTCGTTGGTCCACAATTCCTGGATTTGGGACTTTTATTTCCTGTCGCAGGCCACGTGAATCTCGGGATACACACTAGGATGTGGAACAGCTGAAGGCGACGTTGCGGTATTCGGGGGACTTGGTGCTCACAGGTTGTTCTCGAAGTGTTGCTCGTAGGATCGTAGACTTCCTCGCAGCCAAGTAGTTCACTGAGATCGCCGACAAGAGCGGATTTGATCTCGTATAAGATTCATCGGATCGCACGCTGACATCCGGCGCGATTTTTGCGTCGGCATCGAGAGTGACCATGAAGGGAAATGCCCGGAGCTTCCCTTACGAATTACGATTAAAAGTCAAGCTTTCTATCGCGCTGAGAACCTGTAACCCTCCGTGGGGAGTAGTGCGGGTGGACGCACAACTTACTAGCCAGGAGACGAGACAGGTTATCGGATATCTTATAATTTGGCGGATTTAAACTGCGTGAGAAGCGATACCTCTCTTGGGGAGTAGTGCGGGTGGACGCACAACTTGCTAGCCAAGAGAGTAAGCACGACTTCCCGGGTCGCTTATGTGTTTTGATTAATTCACGCGTGGTCACTTTATCCTCGCGATTTCTGTCGATTATTCGCTTCGCAAGGATGGATGAGGATTGGAGATTATTAATTGCTTAATGCACTGATCACTTTTCACTTGTATGTATTGTAGAATATTTAGATACAAAGTTGATTATTACTAAATTGTAACGACTATACTAAATATTAAACGCACTTGAATTTGGAATTAGATTTACAAAGATCTTGAACTTGAAATGAGATTGACTTTATTTAGTACTAGAATTGGAATTGAATTGAATTATTCTAACACTAGAATTGGAATTTGAATTATCTTAACACTAGAATTGGAATTCGAATTATCTTAACACTAGAATTGGAATTTGAATTATCTTAACACTAGAATTGAAAGGAAGTTCGCGGACTGGAGGTCCTCCCCAGTCGGAGTCACGAGATGAACTGCACGCAGTCGGCCGCGCACTGAAGTGCTCCGATTCGGCGGCTCGAAACAGCGGCGCTATGGTGGGGTATGCGCGTTACATGGGAGACGCTGGCAGTAGGGATGCGGCGCTCGCGTGGGAGGCTAGAGAATCGCTATGGTGGAGCTCGCGATAGCCTAGGGACGTATCACGTCGGTTTTGCTCTATGCTACAAAGATTTTATTATCGTAAGATTGAAAAAAGTAATAATTTTAAAATAGGAAACAAAATTGTTAGCTAATTTATTTATTCCGACGTGACACCTCCCCCCCCTTATAGCAGAAATGGAGGGCACTTGCCCGACATTTCTCTTCTTAAATCTAAATACAAAAGAAAATATTAAAGGTTTAAGTGATACAATGTTATTCTTAGTAATAATAGTGATATTTAATATCTCTTACACTTGTTCATTCGCGTGGAGGTATCTCCGCAGTTCTGTATATGATTGTTCCGGCACTGTTCTCACTTCACTATCTTTTCCTCGGGAGATTGGCGCAGATGCTTCTTCTTCTTGTCGATTCTCTTCTTCGTGCGTTACCTCAGTCTTGTCGGATTTCCCCAGGAACAGCAGGAGATGGATTACCGATGACCAGATAGCTCCGATTAAGTGAATATTCCAGCCATAGATCGAGTGTAGAGCGTAGCCATGAATGATCGTGTCTACTAACAGCTTGATGGCTCTGCCAATGATGAATAATGCTAGGACACCGGCACTTGCTGATCCGAACATAATAAACCCATCCCAGAGTTTTCTGCCCGCATTCTCTGCGATGTGATCTAGCGAAGCTTCGTCCAAGAGATTAATCATTGCTATTGTTCCCTTGGGTATTTCTTTGCCCATTGCACCACGCGCAATCGTGTTGAGCATGGATGGTTTTTCTACAGGAAACATAATATGATCCCTCAGTCGATCCAGGTCCTCAGGTGTGTAGATTCCACTAGTAGCTAAAGCGTCGTACTTCCACGAAGGTTTGTTGAGTGGCTGTATGGTTGGTGGGGATAGCGACTCCGTTATACTACCTGCCAGCCTGTACCAGGTGGTATTGATTTTGAAGAGGTTAGGTAGCAACTCGTTGCAGCCCTTGGGTGTACCTGTCTTTGAGAGGATACGAGATCTTGGTTGCAAGTATAGAGAATGATTTCGGTAAGTTACCGGAAGTTCATTGTAACAATTATCGGTGCGTCGCAGTTTGCATTCTACTGATATGCACTTTATTATATGAATAACTTCACCGGCAGTGACTGCGGTGTATCCCGGCGATTTCATGATCCTAAATGCCATCTCATCTGGAGCGATGCTGGATGGCGAGAAGGCATTTTGTAAGATCTGTTTCTCCACGGCACATTTTTGCTCCATTATGTCCTTGTACAGTCGTGTGTTTCGCTTGTCAGCTGTGTTTTTATATGCTTTTCTACGTACACAAATTTGGAATTGACGTACGAGAATATGTCCAAATTATCTACAGAAGTTCTGGTCTTTGACTGGAAGGATCTTCCAGGCTGTGTCTCGAAAATGAGGAGCTTGGGGTGCTCAGTGTGGTATAGTTTGTACCCACAAAGATTAGTCTCCGTGGTTTTAGCTAGCGCGAAGATCATGTCTTTAGTGGTCACTGTGTATACTTCAAGTGCTTGCTTATGCTTTTTAGGTGATAATTTTCTTGCTGTACCTTCGTATAAAATGTCGTACTTATTGAAGTGACATCCATCTGTGTAAGGGAGATTCCAAAAACGTCTCCGTGCCGTCCCAGTCGTTGCAGCCTCCTTGTGTTGATGGACACTGCGTTCCAGAAGGCAGGTTTACTTTATTTATCGATCTCTTGAAAGGCATTGTGAATGTGCGTAGAGTTATTTTAACGGCAGCTTGTACCACTACATTCTCCCAGGTTCCATAACCGTCTGTGTACTGAGTGTCTGCGCAGCGCCCATCGGTGAAGGCTTGGCCTGCCAGCACTACACTGCGATGATTAGTGGCGTTATTTAATAGTCGGTCAACGAAAGCGGTGCCAATGGCCATGGATCCGGTTTCGTGTACTTTTTGGCAGTTATATGCTCCAATTTTCTTCACGTATTGTTTTCGGCCCTCAGTTATTATGAATACGTGTGAATGCATTCTACAGTAGTATATCGTTCGGTCGATCTCGACTTTACATTGGTATACTGCGATTGTTTCGTATTCGGCCGTCTGGAGTAATTGTATATGAACGGTTGTTTTAATTGGTTCGATCTTCTACGTCGCAATCTCCTACGTCAAGGAGAGAGAGAGTGGTAATATTGAGTCCTGTTCCGCCACAGTCGTACCCTGTGAGACCGTAAGCCATTGCTGGTAAGAGGATGCAGGTGATGGTAATGATTATCGACATGTTGACTGATCTGGGTTCCGTCGGTAACTGACTCGGGTGTGCTCCTTGTCTCTTGAAGTACCCTCTGGTGGGGAGTCAGCTATAGTGGGGCTCCGATTCCCCAGCCGCTTTAACTTATCTATATGTACAATGCGTGTTTTCCTTGACCGTAACGCAATTCTTACATTATGGTTTCCTAGAATTTCTAATATTTTATGGACCAGAATACTGGTCGGACAGTTTGTTCTTCCTCGGGTCTTTAAGCAGGTATGCCTGATCGCCTATTCGGAAGTTTCGTTGCGTCGTTCGTTTGTCGTAATATTTTTTAGACTTTATTTTCGCGTTTATCAAGTTACATCTGGCGATTGCCTGAGTCTCTGAAATTCTATTGTACAAGTCTGTTATATAACGCGATATAGCTCTCATTTTCGTCATCTGGCGCCGGTTCGCTCGTAGGGATTCTCGCTAATCTACCGTAAACTAATTCATGGGGAGTAAGTAATGTCCCTTCATGTACGCTAGTGTTATACAAGAAGTTTGCTAGTTTAAGATGACGGTTCCATTCGCTATTTTTATTTACGAATTGTTTTAGGTATTCCCATAGAACTTGATGGGATCGTTCGATGGAGCCTTTTGATTGTGATCGGTACGCTGTAGTTTTATAATGTTTTATTCGGAATTTCCGCGCAATATTTCGCATTAAATTGTTAAGAAAATGTGTTCCCTGATCTGTTAATATGGCTTTCGGAGCGCCGTGAGTACATACAAATTCGTTAGTGAACGCTTCGGCGACGTCGATCGCCGCGGGGTTTTTTAGGGGAACAGCTATCGAATATTTTGTTAACAGATCCTGGATGGTCAAAATGTAAGAATTTCCGGCGAGGTTTGTCGGTAGCGGTCCCGTGATATCCATGAAAATTTTATCAAACGCTCTATTGGGCGTATCTGTTAAGATCATTCGTTGTTTTGGTTTTATTCGGACTAATTTTTTTACTTGGTATTTTCGATAGTTATTTATTATATTTTGAATGTCCCGTTTCATACTGGGCCAATAATCGCGTTTTTAGTCGGTTATACGTTTTAGTTATGCTCTTGTGTCCGCCCATTGCAGAGGCATTCTTTAATTATTTCGTCTCGATTTTCGATCTCTGGTATGCTAGTTAAGTTGTTACAAATCGTGATTTTTGTTTTTTCATTCCAAAAAGTATCTCTGAGCATTTTATATATCGCTTTCCATTCTATCGCGCCAACGTTACTTTTGCAGATCGATAGTGTCGCTAAGTCTAGCTCACGAGTTGCATCAATTAATGAGTCTATGGCGGTTCGGAGGTCTTGCATTTCTATCAGCGCCGAGACTCCTTTACCTTGTTCAATTATCATAGCAAGTATATAACGTTTTTTGTATTACTTTCACTTTCCCTATTGACAATTTATCCATCGAGGAGTGTCGGTTATTTTCTTTTAAGTTGAATGCTCCCTTGTCTAGAGGATCACCGGTTTGTGAGACGAATATTGCTAAATTGTCCTTTCTTTGCGACAGTCGTTTGTTGGTTTCGTCCAAAAATCGTTTTTTAAGTTCGAAGGGGGCATTGACACTGTCTACCAGCGGTTCGTTCCCGGAGTTATCATCGGAGTCTGTCTCGTCATGGTCATTATCTGAATCTTGGTCCGTACTTTCCTTATCGCTCAACGGAATGTCGGCACGTGGGCCGGTCGACTCTTGAGAATTATCTCTGTTTACGTAGCTGTAAAGTGACTCATCTGAGCCATCGTTGTGTGGAGTCGCGAGTTTCTGTTGTTGAACTGGGAGAACCAGGTTACATGAAAGCGTGTCGGCGTTGCCATTTATTTTCCCTGCTTTATATAAATTATTTCGTATTCATATTCAGCTAATTTAAGACGCCATCGAATCAAACGCGAGGTCGGACCTTTTACCAAATGAAGCCAGGTCAATGGTTTATGATCAGACTAGTTTAAACTTTTGCCCGTATAAGTAAGGGCAGAAATGATTTACGCAGTATACTATTGCCAGCAGCTCTTTTTCAATCATCGAATAATTCTGCTCGGCGGTGTTCAATATTCGCGATGCGTAAGCTATAGGCAGGTTTCCCTATAAGGCTTTCCCTATTTCGCCCTGGCTGAGTACGCCTCCCACAGCGCTTTCGGAAGCGTCTGTCGTAACAATGAACGGACGTGTGAAATCGGGATATTGTAACAGCGGTTCGGTACATAGAGCTGTTTTTAATCGATTAAAAGCGTGTTCCTGCGAATCTAGCCATTGGAAAGGCATGTCCTTTTTTAATTGAGTGAGCGGTTTTGCTACTTTAGAGAAATCAGGAATGAATCGTCTGTAGTAACTAGCAAGGCCAAGGAACTGTTTAATATTTTTAACGTTAGCGGGCCGCAGGAATTTTTCTACAGCTTTTGTCTTCTCAGGATCAGAACGTACCCCGTCTTTTGTAATTACGTGCCCGAGATGTTATTTTTTTTCGCAGGAATTCACACTTATCCGGCTATAACCGTAGTCTCGCGGTTCGCAATCTATTCGCCAACTTATTAAATTTAGCTTCGTGTTCCTTCAGGGAACTAGCATATTGTTGTAGCCAGATCTACAACCAATAATAAAATAATAACCAATAATAAAAGTAGTCCGCATGACAACAAAATTAGGTCGCATGAATTGCGACCAGTCTTTCGAAAGACCGCAGAAATGCATCACGCGAGAACATTGCGAAAAAGCCTATCAGCAAATTCCTAAATTTGATGATCAAACCGAGCGTAATATTGACTAATCAATATCACGCAACCGATCGACGCAATCGATCAGAATGCTGATCGGGCATCGATCAGACTATATAACCGGTTACACAAGGCGGAATCGAGAGAATCAAGAATCAAGAGTCAAGAATCAAAAGTCAAAAGTAAAGAATAACGTGTCGTTCGGAATCATTATTATAATTATCGCGCAAGATATTACAAGAGCGCGGCGAAGTTCACGCGAGCCGTACTATCAGCGTCTCAGGTGACATATTCGGTCGTCGGCCGAATATGTCACCAGAGTAACGCGATACGCGCCGAGCCGCCCGCCGACGTTTAACCGTGTGTGAAAGAAATAAAATAAGCAATACTAAATCCAAGAAATTGTGCATTTATTAAATAAACCAAGTAAAATAAAGAAAGTGTGTTAGTGATTTCAAGAAGATTTCCTTCCATTCTTTTGATCCTGCTCGGAGTCCCAACTCCTTAGGCTTAACGAACCCGACTATTTAATATTATCGTTGTAGCCCATCCGGGGTATAACAATATATTACGATGTCATGGAGATAAACTAATAATTCTACTCCTTGGAGTCCGGTCAACACTTGGTCCATAAGCCTTTGAAAAGTCGCGGGGGCGTTTCTTTAGCCCGAACGGCATTCATTTGAAATGGTAGTGGTAGTCCATAGGGCGTTGAAAAGGCTGTTTTTGGTGCATCGGCTTCGTGCATTGGAATTTGGTGGAAACCAAGAAACCATTTGACGCCAAGTCAAATATACTAAAATACTTAGCGCTCCCTAACTGATCTAATATTTCTTCGATATTAGGCAAGGGATACGCATCCCCTATTGTTTTTTCGTTTAATGCCCTAAAGTCGATAACCATCCTCCATTGTTTATTACCTTTGGAGTCTGGTTTTTTGGGAACTATCCACAAAGGGGAATTGTAAGGAAATTTTGAAGGTGTAATCACATCATTTGCCAAAAGCTTATCGACTTGTCGTGTAATCTCCTCTTTGAATAGGCGGGTAACGATATTGTTTAGTGTTTAATGGTTGTTCGTCGCGAGTAACTATACAATGCGAGCATACATTTGTGAAATCTAAAAAGTCTCCCCCGGCACTTGAAATAAATCTGAATTATTTTTTATTAAACCTTTGACATGGCTTGCTTCGAATTCATTCAAATGCTCTAAATGAAGTAATTCTTTGATACTGGCAACTCTGTCATTGAGATTCATAGTTTCCATTGAATTGATTTGAGAGCGCCGCGCGATGGGTCTAGCTTCCTCCGCGCGTTTGTCAGGTAGTAACTCAATATCCTGCAACTCGATTGTAGGGACTGGCACTTCGCGGTTTTTCCTGTATTAATTGCATGGAGATAGGCTCTGCTATGACGGTTCGTAACAATTGCCTCGCCTATGTATATTTCTGGTTCTGTCGCTATGCGAGGAATGTAGCCTATTTGTATATTACGATTTAGTCACATAAAAGATCGTGCGGGATCGCGCTGGAATTATTATTGATTCACGCTGCGAAAAAGGCAAGGGGTGTTTCCTGCCATATTATGACTTTTTTCGCGAAGTCTATTGTGACGTTATCGTGTAAGAATTCGGATCCTAGGATCCCTTCCTGCTCTATCGGGAAATCGTCCGGCACGAGATGAAGCTTAACTTTGTTGCCGAGAAATGTTGTATTGACGGACCCCAAGGTGGGGATGGTACCTTCTATTATGCCGCTAAGGAACAGGAAATCATGTTTAATTACTTTGTCTCATTTCGTACGTTTCATTTCTTTATTAAATTAGGGGCGGTATCCACCATAAATTTCACTCGAGGCAACAACGCATCGATAGACACACTCACTGTTGGTGCGTGGCTAAACTCATTAAGATTTAGTGTAGCTATTCTGATTCTTGACTGCTCGTGCTCGCAGTATTTTCTGTCGAGTTTATTATATTTATTGGACGCGTTGATCGCGGCTGATCCGCCCTCACCGCGTCCCGTCCGCGGAGTGAATCGTTCGCGTTTCCCGACTGGCGCTCGTTATAATATTGTCTCTTTCTGCATTCATCAATTTCATGCCCCGAATTCTTGCAATATCGACACCATTTATTTTGACGCTGAGTGTCAATAACGCGTGGGTGTTCATTGCCTCGCGGAAGCGGTATAGCCCTGTCAGCATACGTTGATCGGGCGGCACGACTAGTATAAGAATTGTTTGAGTTAAGTTGTGATATCGCGGGCGGCTTATCTGTATACGCCCGTCTGAAATTGTTTTCTTCGCGACGCGGTGGATCCGGATATCGTTGCGCGTTATCTTGCTATATACGGGAAGCGTAGTGCCCGGATGTTTGTCGCAGTATCGGGGATATACGAGCGCTATCTAATCTGTTGTCCGGTCGATTATCGTATCTTTGTTTTTCCGTATGGGAAGTGTAATGTCCGGATGTTTGTCGCGGTATCAGAAATAAATGAGTGTTGTCGGACCTTTCGTCCGACCGATTACCATATTGTCACGTCGGAATAAATAAATTAGTTAACAATTTTGTTTCCTATTTTAAAATTATTACTTTTTTTAATCTTACGATAATAAAGTCTTTTGTAACATAGAGCAAAATCGACGTGACATCCCTAGGCTACCGCGAGCCCCACCATGGCGATTCTCTAGCCTCCCACGCGAACGCCGCATCCCTACCGCCAGCGCCTCCCACGTAATGCGCATACCCCACCATAGCGCCGCCGCTGTTTCGAGCCGCCAAATCGGAACACTTCAGTACGCGGCCGACTGCGTGCAGTTCATCTCGTGACTTCGACTAGGACCTCCAGTCCGCGAACTCCCTTCCAATTCTAGTGTTAAGATAATTCAAATTCCAATTCTAGTGTTAAGATAATTCAAATTCCAATTCTAGTGTTAGAATAATTCAATTCAATTCCAATTCTAGTACTAAGTAAAGCCAATCTCATTTCAAGTTCAAGATCTTTGTAAATCTATTTCCAAACTCAAGTGCGTTTAATATTTAGTATAGTCGTTACAATTTAGTAATAATCAACTTTGTATCTGATATTCTACAATACATATAAGTGAAAAGTGATTAGTGCATTAAACAATTAATAATCTCCAATCCTCACCCATCCTTGCGAAGCGAATAATCGACAGAGTTCGCGAGGGTAAAGTGACCACGCGTGAATTAATCAAAACATATAAGCGACCCGGGAAGCCGTGTTTATTCTCTTGGCTAGCAAGTGCGTCCACCCGCACTACTCCCCACGGAGGGTTACAGGTTCTCAGCGCGATAGAAAACTTGACTTTTAATTGTAAATTCGCAAGGGAAACTACGGGCATTTTCCTTCATGATCACTCTCGATGCCGATGTTACGTCCGGAATGACGCAACGTATTTATGTCCAGACGAAATTGATTCGATTCTATCGAACGGTATTCACACCGGGCTATATGGGGGAAATTTCGTGTAAAAATTTTTTTTATTTGGAAATTTGTAAGAAACCTCGAGCGACAAAGGTTTTTGATTAAGATTTTACAACGATTTTAATTAATGAGTAAATGACAGAGATCTCGAGCGGCAAAGATCCCGTCGGTTTAATCAGAGGGTTCTAGTTGTATCGTCGAGTATTTTGTCTATGTAAATTATTTAGGAAGAAACTAAGTCTTCTGGAAAAAATAATTTCGTGCGTTCCGATGCTGTTATCGACATCTATAATCGTCGGATCTGGTAACGATTCAAACGTTTGATTTTCTTCTCGTAAATGGTTTAGAAAAGCAATGAAGACGTCTACGCATGCGTCGCAATTGTTTAGTTCACGACAAATGGATAATTCAGTCGGGCAATGCATCTTCGCAGCACTGGATTATTTCCAATATGAATAAAATGTCTTAACACCAATTGAAAAGGTTGTTCGGGGTGAATTCGCTCATAGTCTGCTTTGCACTGATGGCACAAGAGTCCTGCGTTGTTATAATCATTGGCGATACGGAACAACCTATAACCGAATTCAGTAATGCAATGACAAAGACTCACACGATGCGTGTAAATTGCGGTAGGGGAAGTTTTCAGTCTCTCGAGTCGTTGTCCCTGCACATTTTCTAAATTCGAGTGCATGCAGCAATAATATCTGTCTTACCTTTAGTAGTGGTTGTAGAGAATCTCACTCCTGATTTCCAAGTATCTCTTCTTCCGTGGATCAGTGACGAGCATCCGCAGCGGCGACAATCTCGGGGTACGGAAGGTGATGGAAATCAGCTTCCACGTTGGAAGCGGCCTCGGTGACCAAAAGCTTCCGGAGAATAATTGTTCGTAGCTTTTGTCGTAACCTGACTCGATACCAAGCAGGTTTTGCAAATGTCGAGGAAGTCGATTATTCAATTTGTTAAAAAGTTTTTTCAACGATTGCTTTTGGCCTGAACGGTGACGGCTGTTACGTCACGGACGACGACGGTCCGCGGGAGTGGTACGCTGCGTAGCACCGGACAAGGGGGACACGTCTGTCGGTTGACAACGCTGCCAGCGATCGAGCGGTAAATCGCCAGCAACGAATCGATTGGATCGAGGTGGAGAGTTGGATATTCTCAACTGGGTTTTATTCTTCAGGTTGGAATAATGAAAGAGAAAAGTTTAACAGTCGCCGCGAAATAATCACGGGTGCGGAGTTTGATTCGTCGACGTAGTATCGTCCCTCAGCGTTCTCGATTATTTCCCCCTCTTCCTCAAGGATTTGTATGGCGGCTATATATATTTCGGTACATTCGTCGCAATGTTTTATCCCGCGGATGATAGAGAGAGGGGCGTAACAACATTCGCAGAAGTCCACGGGTGCAGTGTACCCGAATTTGAAAGAATGAGATAGAGCGAGACGGTATGTAAGCGTGCCTTCAGGTATTAATTCTTTGCAACGATAGCAGAGAATTTCCGCGCTGTTGGGTAAACATCTAGCGGCTGAGTCATCTACGCGGCGGTAACCGAAAGCGGTGATGCAGCGCACGGAATTGACGCGATAACGGAAAGTGACGGCTGGATGGGTGCGTGAGCCGCGTGCTAAATCAGTTCGAGGAAGGCATATCACGATTATTAATTAAAGATTCTAGTAAATGTGAAGTGTGTCCGTACATGATGCTAAATAATTTCGGATATTTCAATGTATTCTCAGGAGGTTAAAAACGACTACTTGAACATACATTCTTCGAATGAAATCGTTACACTCAGGTAAGACTATACAAAAAAAAGGAATCGGTCATAAAACCCTTCCGGTCGGATCGTCTCCTATCCTTTGTGCGATAACGGTCACGTTTGCTTACGCAACAGATTCCTTTGTTTAGAAGAAGCGTTGCAGTGGAATATGCACGTGGCATGCAATTTAATATATCATTTAATGAAATTATCGCGGGTATGAGCGGCGGGCCTTCTTACACGTGGGTTAGCGAAACTTGCATTTAGCTTATCAAATCGGTTCACCTACCGTGACTTAAGATAATCGACGTAAATATTCCTCGAGTGAAATCCGAGGTCGGAATTGAAGATCGCACGTCGAGGAGGCGGGTGCTGGCGGGGCTGGCCGTCCACTCCAGAACTTATCATGCACTAAGTTCGTATTCTCCGTCAAATTCTGCTTCCCTGCCAATTATCTCGTTGTAATTGTAGATGGTTGCCACGTGGAGGTCGTACTCGAGATGCCGGATGAAGGTCTTGCGACCGCCACGATTCTTCCTGCCTTTCGGCATTCGTGTAAGGCTTCGAATTATTCAAATATTGACGGAGGTAAAACAATGGTTATCGTTCGGCAGCGAGCCAATACGCGTTACGTTTTGACTTCGCGTAGGAGCGATTGTATTTATCGCAACCAAGAATTTCGAATCTCCGTCGTGATAAGTGCGGATGGACGCACAACATCTGCTCCAGGAGACGCTCGGCGTTCTTGTTTTAATCAACGCTATGTAGTTTAGAATTTATTTATTTATCTCGCGTGAAGCCTCACGAACCTCGCGAACACTTCCAGTCACTAATACGCGTGATTTAAGGCACGGAAATAAAATGAACACGTGGTAGACTATATTTAATACTAATATATTCAAAAATAAGTCAAATTACATTCGCGAGTTAATCGGTTCACCAATACACTGAGATGCTAATATTATAAAATCGACTTAATTACGAATTATAGCTAGAAATTGAATTAAAACTAGAAATTAAATTACGAAGTCGGAGATCTTGAGACTGAGATTTGCACGAGTTAGATGCTTGTAGCTTGACGGCGCGAACACAAGTGTCTGAGCTTCGGCGACCGCTGCCGTGCTCTGCGGCGGCGGCACTCCGGCGCAAGATGACGGACGGCGTGGGTACGCCATCGCACGTGGCGGCGGTGGTGCTGCATTGGATGGGCGTTTCTATGCCGTACGTCGGTCGCCCAATCAGGGCCCGGGCTGCAGGGGACTATGCGCAGTCGACAGAAATGCGGATGCTCTATATTTAATTTGATTAATAGTATTATTATAGATACTAATGCTTAAGATATAATTGTTAATGTGTTTTATGTTAATATATATATAGATACAGTTACGTAAAAATAAAGTGTTGTGCGATGATATTGCTGTACATTGTTATTAATTTTGATTTGTAATTGATATTGTGACGGTGCTTGTTTGATGGAAAAATAGTAGGAATTGTTTATATATATTTTTATCTAGCAGAGGACGATATTTATTACTGGTTCGCTTAACGCTACGGTGTTGATAATTATTCCGGTGATTTATATTTAACGCATGCGCTATAGCGTGTATAACGATAGGGTGCTTCTACACCATACGTTGGACGGCGGGAGAGCCGGCTATTACTGTCCGGTATTGACGCTATGGTCTAATACAGTGGCGCTTCTGCGCAGATAAGTAAGAGAGAAGAAGAAAGAAGGAAAAGAAAAAAAAAGAAAATGTACCTGACGGCTCTCCTGACGTCACACCTCCCCCCTCGAAAATAAAATGTCGGGCGTATTGCACGACATTTTCCTACTTAGCGCTATTAGGATAAAGGAAGAATTCGACTTATATATTTAATCACTACACTTTTCGTACTAATAGTCTTTAAACAACGTCCTCGCGTAGATATTTTCGCAACTCACTGTACGAGCGCGCGTGGTCGTTCGTTTCGTCTCCCTTTGGTGCAGTGGCTGCCAATGGGCTCGTCCATGGTTTCTCGTTGTGGCGGCATGAGGCGTTCAGCGCTGGGCGAGTCCGGCTGACTCATCGGCTTCCCCATATGCAGCAACAGGTTAGTGATCGATGACCAAACGGCTCCCAGCAAATCGATGCTGTAGTCATAAATTCTATGCAGTGCATATCCATGAATAATCGTGTCGATAACCAGTTTTATTATTTTGGCTATCACGAATATCGCCAGACTCCCGCGCTAGCGGACCCTAAGGTTACGAAGCCGTTCCAGAGACGCTTCCCTGCGCTCTCGGCAATTTTGTCGAGAGTTTTCTCGTCGAGCAGATTTGCTATCGAGATGCTTCCCCCTGGGATGCCTTGCCCCAGTGCTCCTCGTGCTATGGTATTTAGCATTGAGGGTTTCTCGACCGGGAACATGATGTGATCTCTCAGGCGATCCAAGTCGTCAGCGGAATAGATTCCGCTCGTGGCGAGTGCGTCCGGGCTCATGTATTTCCAACTTGGTTTTGAGAGCGGTTGTATGATAGGGGACGGAAGTGATTCTAGCGGTTTAGTAGTTAGTCTATACCAGGCGCCGTGCAGCTTGTACATGTTCGGTAGCAGCTCGTTGCAATCCTTGTGGGTGCCTGTCTTGGTGAGTATCCTTGTGCGTGGCAACAGAAAGTATGTTGTATTTTTGTATGTCACTGGGATTTCGTTATAACAACTTTCTGTATGCCTTAATTTGCAGTTCACTGGGACACACTGGATAATATGGATGACTTCTCCAGCAGTCACAGCGGTATAACCTGGGGATTTCATAATTCGATAGGCCATCTCATCCGGCGCTATCACTGATAATGAGGTTCCGTGCGATATAACTGATATCCACAGAGATTAAATTCGGAGGATTTCGCCAGTGCAAACGTCGTGTCTTTCGTTGTCACTGTGTATACTACCGGAGTCATGTTGTTCGCCTTAGGTGACAGTTTGATTGCCATGCCTTCGTATAAAATATCATACTGGTTGAAGTGGCAATTATCCACGGTCGGTGTTGTCCAAAAGGTCTCTGTTCCGTCGTAGTCAATGCAGTTGCCGTATTGCGCTTGGCAGCGCGTCCCGGTCGGCAGGTTAATTGTATCTGCTGATCGTTTGTATGTGATATCGAAAGATCGCAGAACGATTTTCAGGGCGGTTTGCACTATCACGCCTTCCCAAGTCCCGAAGCCGTCCGAGTACTGGGTCCCGGTGCAGCTGCCATCGGTATACGCGACGCCATGGTGGCGCTCCTGTGATTAGTGGCGTTGACTCTGAGGCGATCTATAACAGCAGTCCCGACATTAAGTGTTCCCGTGTTATGAATTCTTTGACAGTTTTCCTTGCCGATTTCCTTTACGTATTGTTTACGTCCGTCGGAGACTATTGATACTTGAGAATGCATCCCGCAGTAATAAATTGTGCGGTCGATCTCCACTCTGCACTGCACGGCTGTGATACTTTCATATTCGGAAGTCTGCATTAGCTGGACATATGTCTCTGTGCTTTCCGGCTTTAGATTCTCGACATCGCATGTGCCAATGTCTAATAATGATAATGTGGTGATGTTCAGCCCGCTGCCCCCGCAGTCGTAGCCCATGAGATCGAGGCATGTTGCTGGCAGTAGTACTAGGTGGATTATTCGGTGTAGCTTCATGATGATCCTTTAGATGTTGACGGTTGACTAATACGTTGTCGGCCTTCTCCCTTCTCCGGTCGATGCGGCGATGGTGAGGATTGGCGCGTGGCGGGGCTCCGACCCCCCACCTTCTTCAGTTTATCCGTATGCACGGTACGTAACTTATCTATCTCTATCTCTAGCTTTACATTGTTATTATTGAGTATTTCTACGATGGTGTAAGGCCCTGTATATTGCGGGCTTAGCTTATCTTTGCGTGGTTCCTTAAGTAAGTATGCGCGGTCGCCTTCACTGAATGTGCATACATTTGCGTTTCGATCGTAATATCTTTTAGATCGGAGTTTCGTGTTGCGCAGGTTTCGATGCGCGATCGCTTACGCTTCGTTAAGTCTGTTTGAGAGGTTGACGTAATATTTGGCGTAACTCTCGTTGTTTTCATCAAGCGCCGCGGGTTCACTCGTGAGCACGCGCGCAGGCCCGTAGATTAGTTCATGTGGGGTAAAACGGGTACCTTCGTGTACACTGGTGTTATACGAGAAGCTAGCTAATTTTAATATTTTATCCCAATTCTTATATTTGTCAATAAACTGTTTTAAATATTCCCACAAGACATGGTGAGATCTTTCTACCGAGCCATTGGATTGTGGTCGGTAAGCAGTGGTTCTAAATTGCGTTATTTTAAATTTTCGGGCCACATTTTTCATTAAAGAATTCACGAAATGAGTCCCTTGATCCGTGAAAATCGCTTTAGGCGCGCCGTGTACACAAACGTACTCGTTCACGAAAGCATCGGCGACGTCAATAGTGGATATGCCGTTAAGGGGAATTGCGGATGAATATTTGGTGAGCAGATCTTGTACCGTGAGGATATACAAATTACCTAGATGCGTAGTAGATAACGGTCCCATGATATCCATAGATATTTTATCGAGCGCCTTATCGGGTGTATCGGTTAATACCATGGGTTGCCTAACTTTTATGCGCGTTAGTTTATTTAATTGACAGTTTTGACAGTTGGCTATGTATTTACCGATCTGTCTTTTCATACCCCGCCAAATGTACCTTTCTCTTATTCGCGCGAAAGTTTTCGTCACGCCTTTGTGTCCTCCGAAGGCGGATGCATGGTACTCTTCGATTATTTTGATTCTATTGTCCGCGGGTGGGGTAATGATTTCATTACTTACAGTACAGACATTTATTTCCAGGTCCTGGTCCCACAGCGTGGTGCGAAACATCTTCCTTCGAGAACGGAATACCACTCACATCGCTTTTACAGATCGAAAGGGTTCGCAGGCCCAGCTCGCGGGTTATATCGGTCAGTGAACCGAGGATTTCTCGAATGTCGAGGATTGTGAGAGATAAAACATTCTTTTCAATGGGGAGCGCAATGATGTATTTATTGCCTACTTGCGTCTTATCTTACCGCGCCCGATGGCGTCGCAAGGTTCAGGCAAGAGGTCTTGTTTATTTAAGATTCGGGATGTGACCAGGTCACATAGTTTTCCCATGCGACGGCTTCTATTTCTTCCAACCGAATTGTGGGGATAGTAATTTCTTGATCCGCCTCCGTAGCGTTAATGATTTGAGCGTAGGCTTTTCCTTTCCTGTTTGTAACGATCGCTTCCCCCAGGTAAACCCCCTCCGCGACGCTAAGTCGCGGTAGCCGATGCTAATTTCGGGGTTGGAAACGTTTACATAGAAGGTTGCCCGTGAGCGCGCTGGGACAAAGAAGCCCTTTTGGCGCGTGAAAGGCAATTTGATCCCTCGCCACTCGACAAATCCGCGACCGAAGTCGATAGTGGCATCATCGCGGAGAAAGTCGGATCCTAAGATCCCTTCCTGTGCAATGGGGAAACTATCAGGAATGACGTGTAATGTTATCTTGTGATCCCCGAATTTTATTTTCGCTGACCCTAAGGTCTCTATCTTCCCGTCCGTGATACCAGTGAGATAAATCGTATCGTTTTCTCTATAGGGATGTTTAGGTGGTTTAGGCGCAGGCATCGTTTCTTTATGAGATTAGGCGCGGCCTCGGTGTCGACCATGAAATCGGTTGTTTTTACTAAGCCGCTAGCGGATAGAGTTACCGATGGGGCGTGAGAATGTTCGGGTAAGTTTAAGATTGCGATTCGGACGCTTCTTCGCGAACCGCTTCTACCGTGTTTACCGGACGCGTATTCCTCAGAGGATCCGCGCGCGCTGCATCCTTCCCGCGGGGCGGATCCCGACCATTTCCCTGCTCATGGAGTCGGCTATTGTTATATTGCCGTTTCCGACACTCCTCAATTTCGTGGCCGCGATTTTTGCAGTACCTGCACCATTTGTTATCTCGCGACGGTCCGAAATCACGCGGTCTTCTGTCACTTTCCATCGTCATTGACGATTCGTTTTTTCCGTAGGGCGGCGCGGCTCGCCTAGCTTCGTCGCGGCGCTCAGGCCATTCGGGAGGGGGGGGGGGGGTAACGCGGCGAATAATTGCGATCGCGATCTCGGTACGTGTCGAGTCGCGGAGGCGAGCCTCGTTGCTCCGATGCTGCGGGCTGCCTGTAACGCAGGCTAGGACCTGCATCCATTTCGAGGGGACGACGGTTGGCGCC
Source organism: Pogonomyrmex barbatus (assembly GCF_055798465.1). Lineage (NCBI taxonomy): Eukaryota > Metazoa > Arthropoda > Insecta > Hymenoptera > Formicidae > Pogonomyrmex > Pogonomyrmex barbatus. The sequence goes on from NW_028297098.1 coordinate 10,271,965, forward strand.
AAGGGTGTGTCTATTCAGGCTTGGCCCTAGGCGGGACGGCATTCCATAGTGCTGTCTCGTCGCGCTTGGCTATAGGTTTTGCGGCAGCAAATGCTTCGAACGGCTGGTAGAAATGTTCGGGTTTGAGTTGTAGACGAAGGGGGGTAGGTAACCCCTCACAGAAACACGAAGCGGTAAGTTCGTCGATTTCCCGGCACGTTGCGGAGTCTATAGTGCCGTGTGCCCGGCGCTCTTCGTCTCTTATCGAGGCTCGGAGTTTCTTAACGCGGTCAATGTAGTCTAATATATGTTCTCCCGATCGGAGGTACACGGCGGTCAGTTCTCCACGGTATTGCGCAACGCTTTTTATTGAGCCGAAGGCGCTATTTAGCAGGTCGGATAGCTGCGTTATCGTGTCGCACGGCTCGTCGGTGATAGCTGAGTGGACGTGACCGCGTCCACATGTCATTTCGCGACGTTTATTAAATTTTTCTCTTTCACTGTTTCAACGCGAAGAATAAAAGGCGGTCAGGAGTGCGCGATACCTTCCCAGTTCGACCGATTCGTCGCTAGCGATTTGCCGCTCGATCGCTGGCAGCGTTGCCAACCGACAGACGTGTCCCCCTTGTCCGGTGCTATGCGGCGTATCGCTCCCGCGGACCGTCGCCGCCCGTGACAAAACTGGTGAGCGGTGGGATGCGTTAATCGGGAGAATCGAAATCACGATATATCTCACCGATCCGCGTCATATTCGCGCAGTAACGATCTCATATGCTCCGTACACCGGTAAAAGGCGAGAAAGAAACCGACATGACTACGTGCGCGCAGAAAGGAAAGCTCGCGAACGGCGACGCGGAGATGACTCCTGCAGAGAGGGCGGGTGCTCCTAAAACAAAGTATACTGACAGCGAATTCGATGTCATGCAAGCTAAAATGGCTAATCGCGCCGCAATTACAGGCCAACGCCGATGCATTACAACGGGAGAAAGAAGAAATTAGGGTGGAAAGCGCCGCGCTACGAAGAGACCGAGCTGAAGCAGAGCAGAGTCGAGCTGCCGTGCGCGAAATGAATAATATGCTTACTGCTATGCGCGCTGAATTAAATAACATTCGCCACGAAATCGAAACACGGCGCGACTTATCATCGCGAAGCCCCAGCCTTCCTGCCGGGCAACGGTTTACGGAAACGCCCGCTCTTTTCGGCGAACTGAACGAGTCGGGCACGGAACTCCCTCCTGTGCCAAAGATAACCTATCGCGAAGCGACCGAGTTCGTTCCAATTTTTGACGGTTATAATATTCCTTTGTCGAAATTCCTCGGAGCGTGCAGGCAAGCGCGCGACATCCTGCCGCCCCATTTTGAGAGACTCCTCACGCGTTTACTGGTAGCGAAGTTGCGCGGTCACGCCCACTCAGTCGACGAGCCGTGCGACACAGTGACACAACTGTCAGACTTATTAAATAGTGCCTTCGGCTCAATAAAAAGTGTTGCGCAATGTCGCGGGGAATTGACCACTGTGCACTTTAAATCGGGAGAGCATATATTAGATTACATTGATCGCGTCAAGGAGCTCCGAGCCTCCATAAGGGACGGAGAACGCCAGGCCCACGGTATGATAGATTCCGCGACGAGCCGGGAGATAGACAAACTCACCGCTTCGTGTTTCTGTGATGATCTGCCCACCCTCCTTCGTTTACAACTCAAACCGGAACATTTTCACCAGCTATTCGAAGCATTCGCCGCCGCGAAGACCATAGCCAAGCGTGACGAGATAGAACGACAGCGTTACGGAATGCCGCCCCGTCAAGGGCCGAGCCCAAATAAACAAATCCTTAGTGCGAACCGTCGTTTCTCCGAGTCAGACGCGGGCCTTAGCCTGCGTTACAAGCAACCTGCACCGCTAGAACGACAACGCTCGCCTCCGCGATTCGATATATTCGATATAGAGACCGCGAACGGAACTATTCACCACGCTACTCCTCCGAGTGGCCCGAGCGCCGCAGCGAGGCAAAACGAGCCGCACCGCTCTATGAGAAACGCGGATCGCCTACGGCGGGAAGAGATGACAGAAGGCCGCGCGACTATGGATCGCAGCCTAACGATAAATGGTGCAGGTATTACAAAAATCGCGGCCATGAGATTGAGGAATGTCGGAAGCGACAATATAATAACAGCCACCTAAACGAGATGGGAAACAGTCGGGATCCGCCCCGTGGGCCGGATGTGGCGCGCGCGGATCCCCCGAGGAACACGCGTCCAATGCAATGGAAACGGCCGCGAAGAAGCGTCCGAATCGCAATCCTAAGCTTGCCCGAATATTCTCATGCCCCATCGATAATACTATCCGCTAGCGGTTTAATAAAGGCAACCGACTTTATGGTCGATACCGGGACCACATTTAACCTTATAAAGAAACGATGCTTGCATCCGGATACTCCTATAATAAAAAGCGATACGATTTATCTTACCAGTATCACGGACGGGAGGATAGAGACCTTAGAGTCAGAAATGGAAATAGAATTCGGGGGTCATAAGATATCGTTACACACCGTTCCCAATAGCTTCCCCATCGCGCAGGAAGGGATCTTAGGATCCGACTTTCTTCGCGACAATGCCACCATCGACTTCGGCTGCGGTTTGGTCGAGTGACGAGGGATCAAACTACCTTTCGCACAGCGAGAAAGTCTCCTTGTCCCTGCGTGCTCGCGGACAACCTTTTATGTAAACGTTTCCAATCCCGAAACCAACATCGGCTACCTGCCGCAACTTAGCGTCGCGGAGGGGGTTTACCTGGGGGAAGCGATCGTTACAAACAGAGAAGGAAAAGCCTACTCGCACATCGTTAACACTGCGGAGACGGACCAAGAAATTATCATTCCTACGGTTGAGGAGGAGATAGAAGCCATCGCATCAACCCGCCCCCGCGAAACCTACGCCGTCAACTGCACCACCGTATCTCAACCGGAAGGAGCACTGCATGAACGCGATAGAATAGCGGAAATTCGAGGTCTACTTAGGTTAGACCATCTAAACGAAACGAAGAGGCGGACCATGTCGATACTCTCATAAAAAGAAACGCCGAAATAGACATTTTGACGGCAGAATGCTTCTGCAACGGCACCTAACCGTTTATCGCCTCCAATTGAAACCAGAGCACTATCGCAATCCTTTTGAGGTATTCGTCGCCGCGAAAGCGATAGCTAAACGAGAAGAGCTAGAAAAACAATGGCTGGAGATCAGATCTGAAAGAAATATCGAAAAATATCCGGTATCGCGTCACGCCACGCGATATTGTATGCAATCGACGCTGCTGCCATAACAGGTGAGATCATCGGGAAAGTATCAGCCGCCTTCTCGAGATAATCGCTATCAAAGTAATTATCGCGACCCGACTCAAGTTCCTTATCAGCCGCCGCGAGACATAAACAGATATCGCGAGCCGCCTGTCACGTCATGGGCAGCGGCGAGCCGTAAAGCGGATTGTCGCATCGCATCGAAAGGGGGATTATCGATAATTATTATCGAAATGAATGTACGGTTTCAGTCAACTATAGAGTCATACGGTTGTGGAGGGAGATCGAGAAGTTCGTGAGACCTCGCGAGAGTATGACGTAGGGAATAGGATTGGAGTGGTCGATATAGACGCGCGTCCGGATGTTTTCGAAAATTACTTCCTTAGCCTCTAGATAAGCTAGAAAAGCCTCCGAAAAAGCCTCTGAAAAAGCCTTCGAGCACAATGGACAATGTTCAATTTCGCGCACGATAGTTAGAGAGGCGTAACAACGTTTGCAGTATTCGGTGACCTCTGTTTGCCCGACTTGTAAATAATGTGATAAGTTAAGTTGATAGGCGGTATTTCCGTCGGAGATTAGGCTTTACAACGGTAACAAAGAGTGGTAGCGCGATTATTACTAGGGCTAGCGTCGACGGGTCGGCCGAATGATGTCACGAGGCGATATGCGAAATCAGTGGCGCACTTGACGGAATTAACGCGGGTGACGAATACCGCGGTCGGATGAGTGCGGGTTTGCAGGGTTTCACGAAGCTGACTCCCAACACATGCTGTTATCGAATAGTCATACGTGCGCGTTGTTAAATCACGAAATCAAGGAATGTCTCAATAATTTATCAAAAATCAAAATAAATATTATTATGTGTAAGTTTTAAAATAGCCGTGCGCTTTTCGATGCTTAGTAACTGTACATTCCCCGAGTGAAATCGGCCGTGCGGTGAAACTATACCCCCCAAAAAAAAGATCGGTCGTAAAACTTCTCGGTGCCGGCCTGTCACTTTCCCCCTTTTGTATAGCAAGATTCGTGCGCGTCTGGACACGTTGCAACTTGTTCGAGCGTCTTCCGATTTCACATGAGAGATACTCAGGTAAATAATACGCGTGATTCATCCCGCGTGCGATGAATAATTGAATAGTACTTACTTTGCTGAAGTACTGCGCTGTCTATACGCTTCCAAGGTAATCGGTAGTCTCGGCGGCTGTTCTGCGAGACTGCTTGGCTCATGGATATTGGAGGACATTAACCTTGTATTCCACAACTTATCAGGAACTAACAGTTCATATTCGATGTCGTACTCGAGAGTGTGACGTCAGGAGAGTCGTCAGGTATATTTTCTTTTTTTTTTCCTTTTCTTTCTTTCTTCTTCTCTCTTACTTATCTGCGCAGAAGCGTCACTGTATTAGACATCGCGTCAATACCGAACAGTAATAGCCGGCTCTCCCGCCGTCCAACGTATGGTGTAGAAGCACCCTATCGTTATACATGCTATAGCGCATGCGTTAAATATAAGTCACCGGAATAATTATTCCGGCAACACCGTAGCGTTAAGCGAACCAGTAATAAATATCGTCCTCTGCTAGATAAAAATATATATAAACAATTCCTACTATTTTTCCATCAAACAAGCACCGTCACAATATCAATTACAAATCAAAATTAATAACAATGTACAGCAATATCATCGCACAACACTTTATTTTTACGTAACTGTATCTATATATATATTAACATAAAACACATTAACAATTATATCTTAAGCATTAGTATCTATAATAATACTATTAATCAAATTAAATATAGAGCATCCGCATTTCTGTCGACTGCGCATAGTCCCCTGCCGCCCGGGCCCTGATTGGGCGACCGACGTACGGCATAGAAACGCCCATCCAATGCAGCATCACCACCGCCGCCACGTGCGATGGCGTACCCATGCCGTCCACCATCTTGCGCCATAGTGCCGCCGCCGCAGAGCACGGCAGCGCTCGTCGAAGCTCAGACACTGTGTTCGCGCCGTCAAGCTACAAGCATCTAACTCGTGCAAATCTCAGTCTCAAGATCTCCGACTTCGTAATTCAATTTCTAGTTTTAATTCAATTTCTAGCTATAATTCGTAGTTAAGTCGATTTTATAATATTAGCATCTTAGTGTATTGGTGAACCGATTAACCCGCGAATGTAATTTGACTTATTTTTTGAATATATTAATATTAAATATAGTCTACCACGTGTTCATTTTATTTCCGTGCCTTAAATCACGCGTATTAGTGACTGGAAGTGTTCGCGAGATTCGCGCGAGATAAATAAATAAATTCTTAAACTACATAGTCGATTAAAACAAGAACGCCGAGCGTCTCCTGGAGCAAGTGTTGTGCGTCCATCCGCATTTATCACGACGGAGACTCGAAATTCTTGGTTGCGATAAATACAATCGCTCCTACGCGAAGTCAAAACGCAACGCGTATTGGCTCGCTGCCGAACGATAACCATTGTTTTGCCTCCGTCAATATTTGAATAATTCGAAGCCTCACACGAATGCCGAAAGACAGGAAGAACCGTGGCGGTCGCAAGACCTTCTGTCACGTCCCGTGGTGGGTGACGGAGCCCACATTTATGTACGTCCGAGTGAAACTAGAATTTTCCGCGTTCACATCGGGCTGAATATTGTAGCTTCTCAAAATTTTGAAAATTTAGGGAGGGGCGAGATCCCTGAGCAGCTAGAGATCTCTTCTATAAATTTTCCTAAGAAAGGTTCCTAAGAACGTTCGAGATTTAAATGCAGATAGTATAAAAAGAAGCTCAATCTTCTTGAAAAAATTATGTCGTGCAAACCGACACTTGATTCTATATCTAGACTCGCTGGTAACGAGAGGTCTTCAAATTCTCTTCCTTCTTCGCGTTAAAATGCGTTAAAAGCGACAAAGCCGTCGGAACATCCACTGCACTTGTGAATTTCGCGGCGAATACTTAATGTAACGTGACAATTTTCACATTCTCGTGGCACGGAATTATTGCCGATACTCATATAATGACGTAGGATTAATTTAAATTTTTCTTCGGGAAACGAGCGATTGCATTCTACTTTACATGTCAAACAAAGAAGACTCGCTTCGTTAATATCGGTGGCGTATCCTATTATACCATAACCGAATTCTGTCACGCATTTACATAATCCAATACGATTTAAATAGATCGTACCCGGAGAGGTCTCGGGACGACGCGACCTTACTTGTTCCTTACACATAGGCAATTTATCTGTTTGAGCGCGCTGATAAATAAGATCTTTCCTACCTTTAATAGTACTTGTACAGGATGTCAGCTCTGGTCCGATGATAAACAGGCTTCCTGGGATCGGTGTCCGAAATATCTAGTGGCGGCAATCTCGGTATGCTGAACTCAATTGGTTGTAACCTCCATGGAATAGGCGGACTGGGTGACCATACACTTCTTTTAAAATAGTTTTCATACGTTTCGTCGTAGGCACTTTCGACACCGAGTAAGTCTCGCAAATGTTTTGGTAATTGTCCATTCAGTTTCTCAAAGAGTGTTTTTAAGTTTTGAAATTGTCCGGCTCTATGCCTTCGTTTCGGCATCGCAGAAAGATTCTTTCCTAAGAGACATTATAATAATTTTACTTTCACTCGGGGCTCTATACGTTATACGTGATAGAACACGTTGCAATGGAATGCAATGACGCATTCAGTATAAGATAAGATACGTTGCTACAGATATTGCGTCTCGCGGGCGCTTTGGTGGGCGCCGGACGATCAGAGGCCCGTACACCAAGGCACAAAATCTCTATATTTGAAGTTAAATGTAAGGAGATATTGAAATATCGAAAACGAGCAACAGTTCGGTTTAGTTCCGACGTCGAGGGGCCGGCCCGTCAAGCGGGTAACGGTGCCTACCAGTGGATCAATAAAACGAACTGATTAATTGGCAAAAATACTTCGATTTTAATTCGCGTTAAAGAATCTTTAACCTCGCGAACTCAGTCGATTACGTTTCGCAAGGATGGGTAGGGAAAGTTCGCTTACTAACACAGACACTTTCACTTTTCACTTTAATTTTAATAACATGATAGGACTATATGAATATAATTATACAAAGAAAATCCTTGTTTGCTTAATACGATGGACTCTTTACAATAGAATAGGTAATGTAATAATAGTAGTATACGAATAGTGATTGTAGCTATACTTTTCTAAGATTTATAATTGATTAACGATATTGTGGTAATTGACAAGGAATCTTAACTCAAGATGCAATTGATAAAGAAAATAATCCTTACTCTCGGATTCAAAGAAAACAAAATAATCGTTGTAGTATTATTCGAAGAATTGCACGTACTGTGGTTTTTACGTCTCGCGCACTTGACCTAAGTTAGGGTGCGGGGTTCCCGAGGCTGGATTGAGTCCACCCTGAGACGCGAAGTGAAGTCCTAAGATCTTCATCGAGAACTGGTCTGCGCTGGTCGTGCACTGAGCTCCTTTGATTCGGCAGCTCGACGTGCGGCGACGGTTTGGTGGGGCTGTTGCACTTGCGCAGCAGCGCCTGGAAGTGGGGGCCATGCTGCCATAGAGGGGCCTCCTGTACTATCTTGGAAGGGGAGTCTTGCGCTCTTCTAATATACGGCGCATCTTATAATTAATACTTATTTAACTGAAATATAGAAATTGACAATACAGATAAATATATTATAATATACCTATTACATGTGTTTTATTATTAAAGCAAAATTTTAGGCGCGGTTTATACGCTCGACGTGACACTTCATCCGGCATCTCGAGGACGACCTCCACGTGGCAACCATCTACAATTACAACGAGATAATTGGCAGGGAAGCAGAATTTGACGGAGAATACGAACTCCTAGTGCATGATAAGCTCTGGAGTGGACGGCCAGCCCCGCCAGCATCCGCCTCCTCGACGGGCGATCTTCAATTCCGACCTCGGATTTCACTTGAGGAATATCTACGTCGATCATCTTAAGTCACGATAGGTGAACCGATTTGATAAGCTAAATGCAAGTTCCCACGTGTAAGAAAGCCCGCCGCGCATATCCGCGATAATTTCATTAAATGATATATTAAATTGCATGCCACGTGCATATTCCACTGCAACGCTTCTTTTAAACAAAGGAATCCGTTGCGTAAGCAAACATGACTGTTATCGCACAAAGGATAAGGAAGACGACCCGACCGGAAGGGTTTTATGACCGATCCTTTTTTTTGAGTACAGTTTTACCTAAGTGTAGCGATTTCACTCGAGAAATGCACGTTTCTAACTTCTTTAAGAATACATTGAAGTATCCGAAATATTATTTAGCATCATGTGCGGATGCACTTCACATTTGCTAGAATCTTTGATTAATAATCGTGATGTGCCTCCCTCGAGCTAATTTAGCACGCACTCATCCGGCCGCCACTTTTCGTTATCGCGTCAATTCAGTGCGTTGCATCACCGCTTTCAGTTACCGCCGCGTAGATGACTCAGCCGCTAGATGTTTACCCAACAGTGCGGAAATTTTCTGCTATCGTTGCAAAGAATTAATACCTGAGGGCACGCTTACATACCGTCTCGCTTTATCTCATTCTTTCAAATTCGGGTACACCGAACCCATGGATTTCTGCGAATGTTGTTACGCCCCTCTCTCTATCATCCGCGGGATAGAACATTGCGACGAATATACCGAAATATATATAGCCGCCATACATGTCCTTGAGGAAGAGGGAGAAATAATCGAGAACGCTGAGGGACGATACTATGTCGACGAATCAAACTCCGCACCCGACGTGATTATTTTGCGGCGACTGTTAAACTTTTCCCTTTCATTATTCCAACGCGAAGAATAATAACCAGCTGAGAATATCCAACTTTCCACCTCGATCCAATCGATTCGTTGCTGGCGATTTACCGCTCGATCGCTGGCAGCGTTGCCAACCGGCAGACGTGTCCCCCTTGTGCGGTGCTACGCGGCGTACCGCTCCCGCGGACCGTCGCCGCCCGTGACGTAACAAAAACTGGTGACAGCGGTGGGATACGTTAATCGGAGGAATCGAAAATTTCGACACATCCTATCGACCCGCGTCATATTCGCGCAGTAACTATTTCATATGCTTCGTACACCGGTAAAAGGCGAGACATTACCACGCGCGCCCAAAAAGGACAGCTCGCGAACGACGACGCGGAGATGACATCCGTAGATAGGGCAGCCGCCCCCAAACCCAAGTATACCGATAGCGAATTCGATATTATGCAAGCCAATATGGCCAAGCGCGCCGCGCAATTACAAGCCGACGCCGACGCGTTGCAACGAGAGAGAGAGGAGATTCGGGCAGAGAGTGTCGCACTACGAAGAGATCGCGCAGACGCGGAACAAAGCCGAGCCGCCGTGCGCGAAATGAATAACATGGTCACCGCCATGCGCGCCGAATTAAATAATATACGCCACGAGATTGAAACACGGCGCGATACGCCACCACGAAGCCCCAGCCTCCCTGCCGGGCAGCGGTTTGCAGAGACATCGGCGCTTTTCGGTGAATTAAACGAGTCAGGGGCGGAACTACCCCCCCGCATCAAAGATAACTTATCGCGAGGCTACCGAGTTCGTTCCGATTTTTGACGGGTATAACATCCCTTTGTCGAAGTTCCTCGGGGCCTGCAGACAAGCACGCGACATCTTGCCGCCCCATTTCGGGAGACCCCTCACACGCTTGCTGATAGCGAAATTACGCGGTCACGCCCACTCAGCTGTTGCCGACGAGCCGTGCGACACGGTAACGCAGCTATCCGACCTACTAAATAGCGCCTTCGGCTCAATAAAAAGTGTTGCGCAATACCGTGGAGAACTGACCGCCGTGTACCTCCGATCGGGAGAACACATATTAGACTACATTGACCGCGTTAAGGAACTCCGAGCCTCGATAAGAGACGGAGAGCGCCGGGCACACGGCACTATAGACCCCGCAACGTGCCGGGAAATCGACGAACTTACCACTTCGTGTTTCTGCGAGGAGCTACCTACCCCCCTTCGTCTACAACTCAAACCCGAACATTTCTATCAGCCGTTCGAAGCATTTGCCGCCGCAAAAACTATAGCCAAGCGCGACGAGACAGAACGGCAGCGCTATGGAATGCCGTCCGGCCTAGAGCCAAGCCTGAATAGACACACCCTTGGCGCCAACCATCGTCCCCTCAAGACGGATGCAGGTCCTAGCCTGTGTCACGTCGAGCATATAAACCGCGCCTAAAATTTTGTTTTAATAATAAAACACATGTAATAGGTATATTATAATATATTTATCTGTATTGTCAATTTCTATATTTCAGTTAAATAAGTATTAATTATAAGATGCGCCGTATATTAGAAGAGCGCAAGACTCCCCTTCCAAGATAGTACAGGAGGCCCCTCTATGGCAGCATGGCCCCCACTTCCAGGCGCTGCTGCGCAAGTGCAACAGCCCCACCAAACCGTCGCCGCACGTCGAGCTGCCGAATCAAAGGAGCTCAGTGCACGACCAGTTCTCGATGAAGATCTTAGGACTTCACTTCGCGTCTCAGGGTGGACTCAATCCAGCCTCGGGAACCCCGCACCCTAACTTAGGTCAAGTGCGCGAGACGTAAAAACCACAGTACGTGCAATTCTTCGAATAATACTACAACGATTATTTTGTTTTCTTTGAATCCGAGAGTAAGGATTATTTTCTTTATCAATTGCATCTTGAGTTAAGATTCCTTGTCAATTACCACAATATCGTTAATCAATTATAAATCTTAGAAAAGTATAGCTACAATCACTATTCGTATACTACTATTATTACATTACCTATTCTATTGTAAAGAGTCCATCGTATTAAGCAAACAAGGATTTTCTTTGTATAATTATATTCATATAGTCCTATCATGTTATTAAAATTAAAGTGAAAAGTGAAAGTGTCTGTGTTAGTAAGCGAACTTTCCCTACCCATCCTTGCGAAACGTAATCGACTGAGTTCGCGAGGTTAAAGATTCTTTAACGCGAATTAAAATCGAAGTATTTTTGCCAATTAATCAGTTCGTTTTATTGATCCACTGGTAGGCACCGTTACCCGCTTGACGGGCCGGCCCCTCGACGTCGGAACTAAACCGAACTGTTGCTCGTTTTCGATATTTCAATATCTCCTTACATTTAACTTCAAATATAGAGATTTTGTGCCTTGGTGTACGGGCCTCTGATCGTCCGGCGCCCACCAAAGCGCCCGCGAGACGCAATATCTGTAGCAACGTATCTTATCTTATACTGAATGCGTCATTGCATTCCATTGCAACGTGTTCTATCACGTATAACGTATAGAGCCCCGAGTGAAAGTAAAATTATTATAATGTCTCTTAGGAAAGAATCTTTCTGCGATGCCGAAACGAAGGCATAGAGCCGGACAATTTCAAAACTTAAAAACACTCTTTGAGAAACTGAATGGACAATTACCAAAACATTTGCGAGACTTACTCGGTGTCGAAAGTGCCTACGACGAAACGTATGAAAACTATTTTAAAAGAAGTGTATGGTCACCCAGTCCGCCTATTCCATGGAGGTTACAACCAATTGAGTTCAGCATACCGAGATTGCCGCCACTAGATATTTCGGACACCGATCCCAGGAAGCCTGTTTATCATCGGACCAGAGCTGACATCCTGTACAAGTACTATTAAAGGTAGGAAAGATCTTATTTATCAGCGCGCTCAAACAGATAAATTGCCTATGTGTAAGGAACAAGTAAGGTCGCGTCGTCCCGAGACCTCTCCGGGTACGATCTATTTAAATCGTATTGGATTATGTAAATGCGTGACAGAATTCGGTTATGGTATAATAGGATACGCCACCGATATTAACGAAGCGAGTCTTCTTTGTTTGACATGTAAAGTAGAATGCAATCGCTCGTTTCCCGAAGAAAAATTTAAATTAATCCTACGTCATTATATGAGTATCGGCAATAATTCCGTGCCACGAGAATGTGAAAATTGTCACGTTACATTAAGTATTCGCCGCGAAATTCACAAGTGCAGTGGATGTTCCGACGGCTTTGTCGCTTTTAACGCATTTTAACGCGAAGAAGGAAGAGAATTTGAAGACCTCTCGTTACCAGCGAGTCTAGATATAGAATCAAGTGTCGGTTTGCACGACATAATTTTTTCAAGAAGATTGAGCTTCTTTTTATACTATCTGCACTTAAATCTCGAACGTTCTTAGGAACCTTTCTTAGGAAAATTTATAGAAGAGATCTCTAGCCGCTCAGGGATCTCGCCCCTCCCTAAATTTTCAAAATTTTGGGAAGATACAACATTCAGCCCGATGTGAACGCGGAAAATTCTAGTTTCACTCGGACGTACATAAATGTGCGCTCCGTCACCCACCACGGGACATGACATAAAACTGGTGATAGCGGTGGGATATTATCGATTTCCTTAAAATTAGTGAATAAAAATCCATTGATTGAAAGAAGTGGTTATTATAGGAACGGTGAATTGCGATTTGAGCTTTACATAACACTTTTATCATGCATGAATAGCATGAAGGATTAAACGGGAATCCAAATCGTCAATCGCCATCTTTGCAAACAGTAAAGGTTTAAACAAACTAATATTTCACAATTAAAAGGGCCTGCTGGCAAAAATCTGCTCGGGTGTCGGGTGCCCGCAACAGAGCAACCTTTAAAACTGCAGAAACATACTCCTTCGTAAAACTATTCATTTAAAATAATAACTAAATGCAGAGAACACCCGTAGCAATGAATACGCGGTCAAATAAAAAATTTCCGCCCGAAGAAGACATAGAATATGCGGGAGCCGCGTTCGCCGAAAGAAACGATCCCGACGATCGTATTGATCTTAAAGCCGAAATGATTGCGTTACAAAATGAGCGTGAAGTAATGCGCAATGTCATAGAAATGATAGGAACGTTGCGAAAAGAAATGAACGAACTGCGAAATCTTACAGAAAATCGCAACGAACAAATTACAGAAGAGCTATCAGGGCAAATGCCTTCTAATCCGCGAGTATCTTATCCGGATTTGAGCAAAATCGGGTCAGAATTGCCACTCGCACCGCGAATATCTTACCGCGAGGCGACTGAGTTCGTCCCGTATTATGATGGTTATAATATCCCGCTAAACAAATTTCTGGCCGCGTGTAAACAAGCACGTGATATTTTGCCGCCGAACTATGAACGATCGTTGACTCGATTATTGGTAGCAAAATTGCGAGGCAGGGCACATTCCGCCGTGGCGGATGAGCCTTGTGAATCGGTCACTCAATTAACCGATTTATTAATTAGCGCATTCGGATCTATTAAAAGCGTTGCACAGTATAGGGGCGAATTAACTGCCATCCACATTAAGGCAAAAGAACATATCCTGGATTACATTGATCGGGTAAAGGAACTAAGATCCGCTGTGTTGGACGGGGAAAGAAGGCCGATTAAATATAGAGAAATAATGAATGAAGTAGATAATTTAACAGCCGAATGTTTTTGTAACGGGTTGCCGATCGTATACCGCCTTTAACTAAAACCAGAACATTATAATAATCCATTTGAAGCTTCCACAGCCGCGAAATTAATTGCGAAACGCAAAGAAATAGAGAGACAGTGGATAGAGATAAAACCAGAAAGGAATCCAGAGAGATATCCTATATCGCGCCATGCCGTTAGATATTGCGTAGCACAGTCGGCACCGCCGACGCAACAAGTGATGTCATCAGAAAGGTATCGACTGCCTCTTAGAGATAACCGATATCAAAATAATTATCGCGAACCGCCTAAGGTTTCATTTCGGCCATCGTTAAACCGATATCGCGAGCCGACAAATAAATACGATGAGAGATATCGCGAGGAAAAATACCGCGGTAATGACCAAAGGGTATCGCATGACCCTCGCTACGAACCTCGTGAGAGAATCCCTGACGCAACTACTGCATCAAAGAAAGAGATAAAGTATGACGTAATAACTAAATGGTGTCGATACTGCAAGACACGAGGGCATGAAATAGATGAATGTCGCAAAAGGGAGTATTATAACAGACCCATAATTAATCAGGGAAACGTAAGGGATCCGCTCCGAAAAACGGATGCGACGAAGACGGATCCTCAACGAATAACGCGTCCGATAAATACGATAAGCGAAGAAAAGAAAGTACAGCCAAGCACGAGCAACATAGAATTGCCACGTTAAATCCAATTGCATTCAACCGAGCGCCAACAGCCGCCTTAACAATAGATGTCTAATACCCAACGTGAAGTTCATGATAGATACGGGTGCTACTCCGAACCTAATAAAGAACCGAAATATTTTACCAGGAACGCCTATAGCAGGAAACGATATTATGTATCTTAGTGGAATTACACAAGGAAAAATCGCAACCTTAGGGTCGATACAATTAAACTTCCTTAGTCATAAAATTAGAATGCACTCGGTACCAGATAGTTTCCCGATAGTTCAGGAGGGAATTTTGGAAGCAGAATTTCTTAGCGATAACGCTACTATTGACTTCCCTAGGAAAGTCCTATATTGGCAAGGGGCCAAGATTCCATTCGCACAACATGATTCAATGGTCGTTCCCGCTAGGTCGCGAACCACCTTCTATATTAATATTGAAAATACAGAAGTCGAGATAGGATATGTACCGAGATTAAACGTTCATAAGGATATATTCGTGGGCGAAGCCCTTGTTAAAAATCGCAACGGAAAAGCATATTTACAGATAACAAATACCGGGGAAATAGATCGGGAAATAGTAATACCCACGATTCGCATACAGGAAATCGAACTCATTAGAAGCAAACCAAACCACAACCAAAGCCCACCCTCTTCCTATCAAAATGCTTTGCCAGTTAACTTAGTGTCGCGTGCAAATGCTTCAGAAAAATTGACTCAGATTCGTGACCTGCTACGGTTGGATCACCTCAATAGGGAAGAAAGAGACCATGTCGATGGCTTAATTAAAAAGAATAGCGATCTATTTCACATCCCTAGCGAAACATTAGAATATACAAATGCAGGAGCACATAAAATTATCACGACAGATGAAAGACCTGTCAATACAAAACAATATCGCTTTCCGCCGATTCATAAGGAAGAAATTACGAGTCAAGTGAATGAATTAATAAAAAATGATATTATAAAACCTTCAAAATCGTCCTATAACTCTCCCTTATGGATCGTGCCTAAGAAAAGAGATTCTAAAGGAAACAAATGGCGAATGGTTAGACTATCGAGCGCTTAACGAAAAAACTATAGGTGATGCTTATCCGCTACCGAACATTACAGAAATCTTAGATCAGTTAGGAAGCGCGAAATATTTTAGTATCTTCGATTTAGCATCAGGATTCCATCAGATACCAATGCACGAGCCTGACGCACATAAAACTGCATTTTCAACACCTTTCGGACACTACCAATTTAAACGTATGCCATTCGGATTAAAAAACGCGCCGGCAACCTTTCAAAGGCTCATGGATCAGGTACTGACTGGATTACAGGGCAACGAATTATTTGTGTACTTAGACGACATCGTGATATACGCTAGCTCACTGAAAGAGCACAATGATAAATTCTCTAAATTAGCAGCGCGTCTTAGGAACGCTAATCTAAAATTACAAACCGATAAATGCGAATTCTTACGAAAAGAAGTAACGTACTTAGGTCATGTAATAGGAGAAAAGGGAGTCCAGCCGGACCCCGAGAAAGTAAAGGCTGTGCAGGCCTTTCCGATTCCAAGAAACCAAAAAAATATCAAGCAATTTCTTGGCCTAGCAGGCTATTACCGTAAGTTCATTCCGAATTTTTCCAGAATCGCGAGGCCATTAACGGCACTCTTAAAGAAAGAAAGTAACTTCGTGTGGAAGGAAGAGCAGCATCAAGCCTTTGCTTCCTTAAAAAATATATTATGTACAGAACCATTGCTTCAATACCCCGACTTTACGCGACCCTTTGTTATAACGACAGACGCATCTAACTACGCCATTGCAGGCATACTAAGCCAAGGGGCTATAGGCAAAGATTTGCCCATCGCGTACACGTCTCGAACATTAAATACGGCCGAACAAAATTATTCTACGATAGAAAAGGAGTTGCTAGCTATAGTGTATAGCATTAATTATTTCTGCCCGTACGTATATGGAAGAAAATTCACTCTAGTAACCGACCATAAGCCACTGACATGGTTAAATTCCATCAAAGATCCAACATCTAGATTAGCTAGATGGCGATTGAAATTAGCAGAGTACGAGTATGAGGTAGTATATAAAGCAGGAAAAAGCAACATAAATGCAGACGCCCTTTCCCGAAATCCTATTGTCCAAACGCTACCATTGGAACAGCGCGATAAATTAAATAATATCTCAGACGACGATTCAGACGAATCACTGTACCATGCGCTGATAAAAGAACCCGACAAAAGAGGCGCAAAAGACAAAGCAGAGATAAGCGACGATGAATTCCATAGTGAAGACTCATTATCGGAAATGCGCAGTTCTTCCGATGACGACACAAGCTCCGAGAGCGAATCTTTGTTTAGAAATACCAATGTAATGATAAGACCACATAAACAACTTTTAGTAGAAACAAAACACCATTTAGCCCAACAAAGGGATAACGTCGCAATATTCGTGACTCACAAAGGAGAACCGATAGATTTAGGTGCGCAGAATCTAAATGAATATAATCTCATACCCGAGATAAGACAAGTCGAGACAGGAAAGGCAAAGGTAATAAAGAACAAAAGACATTACATCATCGCGTTAGTCATAGAGAAAGGAGTCTCTGAAATTATTGAACATGACAATTTAAAACTTGCGATAGGATCCTTATTAAACGCAACACGTGAATTAAATTTAAAATCCATTTCGATAAGTAAAGGAGCAATAGGTAATATATCGTGGAATACTATACATAGAATATTAAGAGATACATTTTGGAATGAGACAACGAGAATTACAGTATGTACGCACAAAGTTAGTATACCGCCAATTGAACAAAGAAACGAAATAATTACTAAAAATCACGCGTCCACGATCGGAGGCCATAAAGGCGTTAAGAAAACATACGAAAGAGTAAGAGAAAAATATTATTGGCCACGAATGAAGGAAGAAATACAAAGAGCTATAAGTCAATGCCACCAATGCCAGATTAAGAAACTAGTGCGCATAAAACCACGACAACCTATGATTCTCACAGATACTCCAGATAAGGCATTTGACAAGATATCCATAGACGTCATGGGACCGTTACCCGTGACTAATTCAGACAATTCAATACATATTTACAATACAGGATTTGCTCACTAAACACTTTACCGCAATCCCTCTGAAAGACCTCAGGGCCATCAGTGTGGCAGACGCCCTAACCAATGAATATATCTGCATTTACGGTGCACCTGAAGCAATCTTGACCGATCAAGGAAAACATTTCTTGAACAGCTTGATGAATAACATCGCTCGTAAATTTAGAATTAAACAATTTAAGACGACAGCTTATCACCCACAGTCAAACGGATCAGTGGAACGTTCCCATCATGTATTATGGGAATATTTAAAACAATTTGTAGATTCTAATCATGAATGGGATAAATGTCTTAAACTTGCAAACTTTTCTTACAATACCAGTATATACGAGGGAACGCAGTTCACTCCTCACGAGTTAGTATATGGTATAGTAGATTAGCCCGAACACCTATTGATAAGATAGACTTAAGAAACGAACGGAACGAAAGCTATGCGAACTATTTGGAAAATTTGTATAACAAAATCTCTCAAGCGCAGAGTATAGCACGCAACAATTTAATCAAATCAAAACATAGATCTAAATATTATTATGACCGGAGAGCGAAACAGCGTGACCTAGGAGTAGGAGAAAACGTCTATTTATTAAAAGAGCCCATAAGACATAAACTCGCCGACCAATACGTAGGTTCCTATAAAATTGTACAAATTCTAGACAACAATAATGTTAGATTATTGATAAGGAATGATAAAACGAAAATCGTACACGTTAATAAATTAAAAAGGGAGGGGAGTCGGAGCCCCCACCTTGCTGAAACCTCATCGGGTCATGAAGAAGATAACGCTGTAAACGAACCCGGAGGGATCAGAAGACGCACAACCACCAAAGCTAAAACATGGACGCGTACACCATAATTATTCTTCTACTGCTAACTCTTGCTACCGCCCTGACTGGATATGATTGTGCAGGGAACAGATTAAATATAACAACAATGTCGCTTCTCGACATAGGAGAATGTGCTCTGGAGGATCTCGAACCAATTACAACAGACACGTTCATCCAACTACTTCAAACTTCCGAATTCGAAACCATAAACGCTTGTCAATAAATTAGAAATAGATAGAAATATCTATCATTGCGGGATGCATTCACACGTATCGATAGTTACCGAAGGAAAGAAACAGTACATTAAAGAAATGGGAAGCCACAATTGTAAGAAATTACACGAAACAGGAACACTCGTGATAGGACACGCCATTATCGACCGTTTAATTAAAATTTTTCGGTGCTCGAATTCGGCGTTTTTTCTTTTTTATCCTGTTCCCAGGTGTAATGTTACTTTATTCTGAATTTGTTATCTTAGTTAAAAAGATTCTCCTGTGAATCTGTTGAGCTTGCTTTTTATAACGTATATCGTTTCTCTTGGTGTCTTATTTATTATATCAGTGTGATCCTTCTAATATTTCATTCTTTTTTGCGATGAGCTCTCTGGCTGCATTTCGTTAGTTGTCGAAGTGCCTTCCTTGTGTTATCATGGGTTCCCAAGGAAATTATGGTCGTGACGCGTCGCCGCCGGTTTTTGACGATCGGGCCGCGGCGGAAGCGTCTGATGACGACTTCGACATCGAGGTTGATGATATCGAAGTTCGCGAATTCCTGGATAGTCTTGCCGCTCAGAACCACTTCCGTTGTGTGCGGGAGTGGTTATGGATTGTAAACCAATTTTATTGTGATGGAGTGTTCCTCGTCGGCGAGGATTCCATTCGTTCGGCAACGGTGCCGGTAGGATAGTTGAGTTACCCTGGTCGGTGGAACTATACGAATTATTAATTTGTATGCCGTTTCGGCAGATATAAAGGTCGATGACGAGGAAGATCCGGATGATCCGTCGGGTTTGCTCGCCAATGATTTGGACGAGGACGAGCTTCCCGCCCCTGCCGGGTAACTCCTAAGACGCCGTTGTTATAGTTTGTAGTGTAGTATTTTATAGTGTATGTGACGTCAGGAGAGCCAACGGGTAAAAATTTTTCCTTCTCCTTTTATCCCACCTGCGTAGAAGCGCCACTATTCTAGTCGCCGAAGTTGGCAACAACCGGCTCTCCTGCCGTCGACATACCGCGTGATGCGCCTTACCGCCAGTAAATATACTCTATAATAAATATAAGTATTATAATAATATAGGCAATCCCATAGGTTGCAAATTATTAGATAACCGACAATAGTAAGCATCTTTTTTTCCTAAAATAAGTAATAAAATTAAATAATAATAATAAATAAAATGATAAATAACAATAACAAATCATGCTAACAATAAATCTAATTAATTGTAAAATTATTACTATAATAAGGCTCGCGTTGTTGTTGCGCGCATCATCTCCAGTCAGCCGCGCGCTGATTGGCCAACGACCATTATAGATATGTACATCTAGTCTAGCTCTATAGTCTATGACCGCCGCGAACGCCACAAGCGTCATCCGCCATCTTGCGCAACGTGCGTTGGCGTACCCACGCTACCGCCATGTTGCGCAGCAGCGCCGCCGCAGGCACGCGTTACAACGCGCGGCCATACTTGTTCACTCTTGTGCGCGTCGTCGACCAGTAAACACCGCGCGAGCGTCGTCTCGTTCAAGTATAAGCGTGTTTCAATCTCTAGTTTTAGTTCAAATCCTATTAATATTTCAAATTCTAGTTTGATATATATAGTGTTAATATTCCGTGAGTGTAAATTCAGTGAATATCTAAATATAACGATTTTTATTTAACGCCACGTGTCCTTCATTATCTCATCCCTTGTCTCCGAGATTCCGATAACGGATGTGTTCGCGAGGCTAAAGAGGCAACGGGCGTTCATCATAACTCAAGTTTTCTTTTACCGAATAATCAGCAGCTAAAGCAAGAATTCCGATCGTTTCTGGGGGCAAGGTGTTGTGCGTCATCCGCACTTACCACAAAGGAAACATCGGATTTCGAGCACGCGGTAGCTCATGCATTCCAACGCGACGCCGAACCGTAATGCGTAATTGGCTCGCAGCCGAATGTAATATACTAACCCTAACCTTTTAATTAAATATAATATACGCCTAGAGCCTCTGCCGAATGCCTAAGGCACGGAAAAATCGCGCGGGTCGTAACGCACTTCGGCGACTCGAATACGACCTCCACGTGGCCGCGATTTACGACCACAATGCGATCATCGGCGAAGAAGTGACTTACGACGGCGAGTACGAACTCCTCGTGCATGATCGCCTCTGGAGCGTCTTACCAGTCCCATCCGTGCCCGTAGCAGCTTACCAAGGAAGCAGTATTCGGCCACGTATCTCCCTCGAAGAGTATCTGCGCAGAGCAAACACCGAAAGGTAAGTGAGAATCATGCATCGAGTTTTATTCCCGGTTGCTTTCGCGTTTTCCCACCGGGCATACGTTTACACCAGCGAAATATAGAGTATAAAGAAATTAGATGTAAACGAATATAAGTGTACTCGTCGTGCTCAGGATTCTTTCGGGTTGCATCATTCGCTTTTGTTCGCGTCGAGCGACCGCCGCATAGTTGCATCACTCGACCGGAAAGGTTTTACGATCGACCCCTTCTTTTTGCCTCCCTTGCTACTTTCCCCTAAGGCATGTAGGGTTTTGAGCTGCTTTATCGTTGCGTATGGAAATATTCTAGTTTCGAAATACCATTTAACGTTGAATATTCGCCATGTAATTTGCTGAAATCCCTCGAGAGCGTTTTCAATAATTTGCCGCTGAGATTATCGGAAGGGTCCCCGCGGTCTTGACGTAACATATTTGGTGACAGCGGTGGGATATCGTTAATCGGGAGAGTCGAACATATCGGCAAATCTCACCGACCCACCCAGCGTTCGTACCGTGATTATCGCATCTTATGCTTCGCACCCCGGTAAAATCTAAAGAGAGCGATATGAATACTCGGAATAACCCCAAGAAACCTTTGACCGAGGAGGAGCTCGATAGGTTTCGCGCCGCGCAAGAGGAGCGTGCCGCGCAATTGCAGGCCGACGCCGATGCGTTAGAAAAGGAAAGAGAGAGAGTCCGCGCAGAGAATGAAGCGGTAAACCGAGAGAAGGATAGAATTAGGCTGGGACACGACGCGGTAAACCGGGAGAAGGAGCGAGTTCGGGCAGAAAACGCCGCTTTGCAACGGGACCGCGCCGATGCCGAGGAAGGCCGAGCCGCGTTACGAGATGAGCGATATGATGGCGTCGTTGCGCCCCGAATTAAATAGCATGCGCGAAATGGACATATGCCGCGATCCTCCATTGCGAAGCCCCAGCCTACCGCCAGGCCAACCGTTCGGTGAGACGCCACCGCTATTCGGGGATCACAACGAGTCGGGCGCCAAACCGCCCGCCGTTCCGAAGATTACCTACCGGGAAGCCACCGAGTACGTGCCGCACTTCGACGGTTATAATATACCGCTGTCCAAGTTCCTCGGGGCCTGTAGGCAAGCTCGCGATATCCTTCCCCCGCATTACGAAAGGCCCCTCACGCGTCTACTTATAACCAAACTACGGGGTCACGCGCATTCCGCGGTAGCCGACGAACCCTGCGAGTCAGTTACACAACTCTCGGATCTGCTCAACAGTGCCTTCGGTTCCGTCAAGAGCGTAGCGCAATATCGAGGAGAGCTGACTGCCGTACACCTCCGTCCCAACGAACATATCCTAGATTACATAGACCGCGTTAAAGAGCTTCGATCTGCAATACGCGACGGGGAACGACGCGCTCGCGGGACCCTGAATTCTGCGGTGACCAGTGAAATTGACGAGCTTACTGCTCACTGTTTCTGCGAGGTTCTATTACTCCTTCGCGCAGCATGCTGTCTACTTCGTCGTCGATCACGCGCTGCATCGCCGGGTTACGCGGCCGGTATCTCTGTTTGATTGGAAGCGTGCCTTTTTTCAGGCGGATATGGTGCCGTAGAAGTTCGGTCGGACCCCGAACCTCCGTGAATTTTCGCGTTTCATTTTCCAAAAAGTGATGGAGCTTGATGCTTTCGGTTTCGCCGCATTGTCTAGCGGCGGAGACGCGGGCCGGCGTGAGGTCTTTCCCTTTACCGAATCGTGGTGGCGTAAGCCTTATATTTGATTTTCCCCACAAATCTACTCCGATGAACATTTCGCTTTCTAATTCTGGTAGGATGTGAAAGCGATGCTCAATGATTTGTCCTTCGATCCGTACTGGAAGCTTGACGGTGCCTGGTATTTCTACGGATGAGCCGTCAGCGAGTTTGGCCTGACTCGCGGAGTCGTCGGGTACGAAACGGAGTTCCTGCATACGACGTGCAGTATCACGATTGATGAACGAAATTTCGGATCCGGTATCTACCAACGCGATTACTGACTGATTGCAGATCTTGATTTGGAGGTGCGGTCGTGGCGTGAACGTTACTTGGGGGGCCGAGGTTCGTTCGCGTGTGTCCCGGCCCCGGCGGCTTTTCCCGCCGGAGGATGACATTCCCGAGTGAAAATTCCGTCCCGTCCGCATTGTGAGCAGAATTTGCGCGGCGGGCGCTGACAATTAAAGCGCGTATGTCCGCGTTGCTTGCACCGCCAGCAGTGTTCGGCTCGGTTATATACGGCGGCGGTGATTGGTTTCGTGAGTGCAGGGGCGTCGTGTTTTGCGGTTGTCATCGTTGTTTTTCGTTGCCGTAAGATATCTTCAAAATCCGCCGCTAAGTCTTGGAGTGTCTCGAGATCGGTAGCGTCTTGTCGGCGGATATACATTTTGTACTCGGGATGCATATTTTCGTAAATTTGCTCCGCCTGTGCGGCCGTTGTAAACCCCCCGGCGCGACGCATCATGGTTTCTACTTCGCTGGCGTACTTATGAAATTTTTCGTCAGATTTTTGTGCGCGACCGGCGATATCTTTCAATAATTGATTGCGGTAACGGCGTGGACAATATTGTGTTCGAAAGGCATCGCAAAATTGTTCCCACGTACTCCACTTGTGTCGTCGATTTCGATACCACGAGAGTGCTTCCCCTCTCAGTAGTTCTGGTAAACCGAATATAAGATGCTGACCGTATCCGTACGCGAGACTTAATTCCTCGACCCGCTCTGAAAAAGCCCACGAATCCTTGCCATCGAAGTGGCAGCCCCATTTTCTAATTTGATTAATGGTTTTCGCGATGGCTTGCCCTGAGTCGTTCTCGGTCATTTTGACTACGGACGCGGCGGCTGGTATGTCGGAAGATTTCGCCGCGCTGGCCGCGTTTTCCGCTTTTACTAGCTCTCGTAATCGCTGATGCAAAACTTCTACTGTCCCTTCGGTTTCGGCGTAAGTTCGATTTCTAGCTCTTCTTTTCTAAGACGGTGCACCCAGTCAGTCGTCGGCATTTTCCTCGATATTTTATTTCTCTGTCACGGTCCCTGTTCGGGCGCCATAAAACGTCTCTATCTCCGCGTCGCTCGGTTTTGCAGGATAGCGTCGATCGGTTTTGTCAGGATTCGGTATGAGAAATAAAATATCGTGTCTTTTGGTATGTCTAAGTTTATATTTACAATGCCGACTGGCTGTTTTTATATTTACAGTATTTACAGATATTTCGCCGTTGGTACGGCGAAAAGACGCGCGGTTTCTACGTATTATATACAATCGTTTGCTCGCGGTCGGTTCTCCGAATTTCGTCGCTTCCTCGATAGGCGCGGCGCGAGCGCGAAGGTGCGCGGGGATTTCGGCCGGCTTGTTTTGACGGATCAGCTGTGTGTGTTGATATGACGGATCTGTGTGTAAGGCTACGACGGTTCGAATGCAGAAAGCTCCCTGCTTCTCGATCGTCAAAGGAATATGTGCACAAGGGCTTTCTTTGTGGAGTTCAAGTTGAGAAGCTTCTCAACCTGTGAGTACTTGTGCGCTGGTGGATATTAAAGGAGCGATCGGCCAGAAGCTCTTGGCACGATAGGTAGCACACTAGATCGCTTTTTCTGGAGAGGATTCGGAATATCGAGAGCAGTGTCGGACTGGTTACTGTCTCGCTGGGAATAGGTCTCGTTTACCTCCCGGACTCTCTTAATATACCCGAGCCGGCCATCGGTCATGAGTCGTCGGGAACGGGTCGGCCGGACTCGGGTCGGGGTAGTTTCCGGGGGATGTCTCGTCGGAATCCCCGCGGTAATTCGCCGAACGCGCTCGGGAATTCCGCGAGGATGTGGCGCGGTCGGTAGTGGGGCCGGCGGTGGTGGCCTTACCGTGTGTCTATTGTCTCACGCGGCGCGCACGTGAAGCCGCGTGATCACCGGTTTGCCGCGTCCGCTGTTCGACGGGCTTTTCGCGACGGTGGGATCGCGGAAGGATCGCCGTGTCGGCGCCCCGATGGTTGATCGGTCGGGGACACTTAATACTGTTAACAGTTACTAGTAATTGAGGGGGGTGAATCGGGTGTCGTTATATCAGTATAAATAGTTTTAGACTTTTATAATAAAAAAAACAAGATTTATATACATTTAAATATATTTACATTTATATACATTTATATATATTTTTTAGTAACATGTAGACTGTCACTCAAGTTTATAATTTACAAATCAAGTTTATAATCTACAAATATTCCTTGTATTCCTCTTTCCTTGTACCTCTATATCAAAAAGTAAATCCTTTGAAGTATTAGCTTCTAGAGCTTTTCTTTTATTAAAAAACTCATATTGTTTTTGGATGAAATCTCAATATACAAATTAAATTGTTAAAACTAGACCTATATACAGACACATACAACCCACACACACACACACACACACACACACACACGCGCGCGCGCGCGCGCTCGTACACACAAATGTAACGTACAACAATAATTTATTGATTAACTTATGATTAATTTATTACATAAATTTTTTACTTCCAGGTAAACATGTTCCGAGTTTTTAAAACAAGATTTCTTTCACGCATCAGCTCAGATGTATATCAGCTCAAATGTTGGAAATCTGAAGATTCTAAAAAGGATTTATTACAAAAAAAAGAAAAACTGAATGAAAATGAAACAGAAATGTGGGCCCTCTTCAGGGCGCGAGAGTGAATAATACTAATGGGCCTGATATTGCAAAAACAATGTTTTAAGTCTGTTAAAGTCAATATTAATGTAAAAAAGTTTATTGATGTTGAGAATTTCAAACTTCACATGACTAAAGAAGGGGAAGAAAAATGGGAAGAATTTAAAAAGGATATAAAAAATGAAAATCTAAAGATAAATACGTTAGATGAGGATGTGGAAAGTATTACGAACGAACGTAATCAGAAGGCTCATCCTGAGGAAGTAAATAAAGAAGAACTTAACGTTAAATAAAGAAGAACTTAACCCTGATATAAATATTTGCTAAAAATGTGGAAAGATGAAACTAATAGAAAGCATGAGAGGACTGTGGAAATCCATTGAGACCAACATATTTAAAAAGTTTAAAAATATAACAAAAAAGAGATCAAAAAACTTACAAAAAACAAGAATAAAAGTAATTAACTTACAAGGGGAACACTAGGTGACTGATCGGAGTATTTTGATGCGCTTTATACAGGCTGATCTTACCAATTGCCCATAATTTCGAAGAAATTGATTTTTAAAAAATGAGTTTAGTCGACCGATATACGGGCGGGACGCTTTATATGTTTAATCATCGCTATTGAGCAAGAGCAGCGGGCTAATGTAATAATTTGAAAAATCTCTATAAAGAAATATTAATATCTTTATAAGCTTAATTTTAATTTTATGTTTTATGTTTAATGTTATTAATTTGTCTTTAATTATTTATTATTTATTTTATAAATTTATGAAATTTTATTACAATCAAAAAGTAATTAAAATTAATGACATTAAATTAAAATTAAATTTTTAAAGATATTAATGTTTCTTTATAGAGATTTTTCAAATTATTATAATAACTACCTAAAAACCTTATTTACAAAAAATGTACAGATATAATTAAATAAATAATTTTTTTGAACATCTACAATAACAAAATAATTACAAATACGAATAAAAATTTTTAATAAAAAAAAAATATATACGCGATAGGATTTGAACACGCGATCTACGTTGTACAAAGCCAACGCCTTACCGCCTGTGCTATCACTGCTCTTGCTCAAGAGTAATGATTAAACATATAAAGCGTTTCATATCGGCCGTATATCGGCCGACTAGACTAATTTTTTAAAAATCAATTTCTTCGAAACTATGAGCCATTGGCAAGAACGGCCGGACGTATCATTTTTTTTTCGCTTAGTCTATATAAAGTTATAACGACACCCGACTCACCCCCCTCAATTACTAACAATTTAATATTATTTAAACAATGTTAAACGTCCCCGACCGATCAACCGTCGGGGCGCCGACACGGCGATCCTTCCGCGATCCCACCGTCGCGAAAAGCCCGTCGAACAGCGGACGCGGCAAACCGATGATCACGCGGCTTCGTGCGCGCCGCGTGAGACAATAGACGCACGGTAAGGCCACCACCGCCGGCCCCGCTACCGACCGCGCCACCGAACATCGCGGAATTCCCGAGCGCGTTCGGCGAATTATCGCGGGGATTCCGACGAGACATCTCCCGGAAACTACCCCGACCCGAGTCCGGCCGACCCGTTCCCGACGACTCCCGACTGATGGCCGGCTCGGGTATATTAAGAGAGTCCGGGAGGTAAACGAGACCTATTCCCAGCGAGACAGTAACCAGTCCGACACTGCTCTCGATATTCCGAATCCTCTCCAGAAAAAGCGATCTAGGGTGCTATCGTGCCAGGAGCTTCTGGCCGATCGCTCCTCTAAAATCCACCAGCGCACAAGCATTCACAGGTTGAGGAGCTTCTCAACCTGGGCTCCACAAAGAAAGCCCTTGTGCACATA
This sequence comes from Pogonomyrmex barbatus, assembly GCF_055798465.1. Taxonomy (NCBI): domain Eukaryota; kingdom Metazoa; phylum Arthropoda; class Insecta; order Hymenoptera; family Formicidae; genus Pogonomyrmex; species Pogonomyrmex barbatus. The sequence continues at coordinate 10,299,342 of NW_028297098.1, forward strand.
TCCCTCTGATGATCGAGAAGCAGGGAGCATTCGGGCCGTCATAGCCTTACACACAGCTGATTCGTCATATCAACACATACAGCTGATCCGTCAAAACAAGACGGTCGAGATCCCCGCGCACCGTCGCGCCCGCGCCGCGCCTATCGAGAAACGCGACGAAATTCGGAGAACCGACCGCGAGCAAACGATTGTATATAATACGTAGAAACCGCGCGTCTTTTCGCCGTACCAACGGCGAAATATCTGTAAATACTGTAAATATAAAAACAGCCAGTCGGCATTGTAAATATAAACTTAGACATACCAAAAGACACGATATTTTATTTCTCATTCCGAATCCTGACAAAACCGATCGACGTTATCCTGCAAAACCGAGCGACGCGGAGATAGAGACGTTTTAAAGTGCATCAAAATACCCCAATCAGTTAACTGGTGTTCCCCTTGTTAGTGGAAAACTAAGATTCTCTGCCACTGAAATGACATATTTCGTCAGATATTTTGGGTTAATTGTTGATGATTTAATTCCCATAGAAGATGATTGTTGGCTTCTTTATATAAAACTCAACTCAATCGTGGATATTGTTACAGCTCCTTATGTTAATATTAGATCGTTAAATTACTTTGCTACTTTGATATCAGAACATCATGAAATGTAAATCTTTCCCCATATGACTCTAAAGGCTAATTTGAATAAATAAGGTTCCCAATATAAAAGAATCTGAAAATGAAGTATAATAGCAATAAGAGTCCAGCGCAGTATTAAGAGCGCATATAAGTGTATTATATTAGGTATACAAAAAAGTTCTGAACTTTTTTTTGTAAAATTCAATCTTTATTCAAAAACAAACAAAAAAATATTAATCAACGAAATATTCCCCGTTTGCATCAACGACCTTTTGCCATCTTTTGGGTAGCTTGCAAATTCCTTGACGATAGAAGCTCACCGGCTTCGAAGCGAAAAAGTCATCAATGCATTTTCGTATCTCTTCAAATCTCACGAAATGTGTATCAGCCAAATGATGCTGCAGCGACCGGAATAGCTAATCGGAAGGCGCCATGTCTAGGCTATGCGCCGCGTGCGGGAGAAGTTCCCAGCCTAACGCAAAGCTATGGTCCTGAGTCGCTTTCGCAACATGTAGTCGAGCATTGTTATGAAGCAAGATCACGATCAGCAAGATCATTTACGACGTCCTTGGCCAGTAAATGGTTCCTTTTTTTCTAATGCATTGCTCAAATTGGTCAATTGTTGTTGATAGCGATCTGCCGTGATTGTTTCATCTGGTTGTAACAACTCGTAATACAACACACCTTTCCAATCCCACCAGATACAGAGCAAAACCTTCTTGGCGTAGATATTGGGCTTTGGCGTCGATGTCGAAGGTTGACCAGGGTCAACCCATGATTTTCTACGTTTAGGGGTTATCATAAAGAATCCACTTTTCGCCTGTAATGATTTTGTGCAGAAAATCTTTTTTCCGGAACTTTGAAAGCAAAGTGAGTGCAGTGTCATGCCGACGATTTTTGTTGTCTTCGGACAATTCATGCGGAACCTATCTGCCTTCCTTCTGAACCTTTCTCATCGTATGTAAACGTATGGAAATGGTTTGCTGCGTAACGCCAAGCTGTTCTGCAAGCTTCTTTTCAGTTTGTGCAGAGTTTATATTCAGCAGTGCTTGCAATTCGTCCGTTTCAATTTTTTGAGGGCGTCCAGCATGTGGTTCATCTTCAAGACTGAAATCTCCTTGGCGAAATTTTTGATACCATCTTTTACATGTAGTATGACTTACAGTATTCTCTCCATATGCAGCACAAATCATTGCAGTGGCTTCAGCAGCATTTTTCTTTAGATGAAACGCGAAGTGGATGGAAAATCGAATATGTTTTTTTGTTATTGCCATCGTGAACACGACTGATTTTTGAGTGCATCAAACGCCAAACCGTATGGCATTTTAGAAGGCCAAATGTCAACGCTTTAAAACCGCAAAAGGGCGGGAAGATATATAAAATTTAAATTGTTATTTTTGTTGTATGAAATCTAAAGCTCAGAACTTTTTTGTACACCTAATATAATCAATATGACATAAAGCATAGAGCGAAGTGTAACATAACGCGTAGAGCGGACGTTTCGGCTAATCTTTTAGTCTTCAGCAGCGCAAGAGTTAACATATACAGATAAATATAATTAAACAAAAGACGTATCGCAAAATCTTAGTCATTGTGGCCGCAAATGTCGAAGTTTGTAAAACCAGAGATCTCTCACATTACGATCTGTATCTTCAAGGCATATGACAGTAATTGCTAGGATAGCCAACTCCTCATTACAGGGTCGAAAGTTGAGAAATCTTAACATTGTACAGGCATGAAGTTATGATATGATGCATTTACAATAATGCCTGTAAATGACCAGGCTTTTATGCGAGGCGATGAGAGAACGCGCAAATTCCTTTAAAAAAGATTACTTATAAATAACTTCAGAGCTCATTAACGGTGACTCATTCGGTTAACTTAATTACATTCAGCGCAATGAATCTTAGACAGTCACTGACAAATAAATGAAACCACCGTAATGCCGTGGCACAAATGATTGTTGTCAACCAGGCAATCGAGTGTCGCAAACAATCTCTTTCGGAAAAGTTAACAAAAACAGTCGAAAAATAATAATATACATATAAGAAAGACAAGAGTGTACGTAACAAAATGAGATGGTCAAATCATAATAATAATATACCTATGGAAATATATAAATGTATATAATAAAAATGATACAATAACGGAAATAAATAATATAAGACGAGTATAAAAAACGCTAGGTATAAATTGATTAAAAACATATTATTGAACAAAATTAGATTTATGCATGCATTTATACATGTCGCTGCAGATAAAATGTACGTGTCAAATGATAGAAAAGGAATATTAAATAGAAAATATATAAAGAATATAAACATATATAAAACACAAGAAATACAGTATAAAAATAAATTAACGTTGAATCAAATTTTAGAGAGAATTTTTTCTATTACAGTCACATATCGTTTCCATATCAGTCTGCAAATTAATATGTTCTTTTGTCTTTTAATATGCAACACTTCCGAAATTAACCGTTTGTGTAAATGTGATTCTCTGTCTAAAATTTCAACATTCTCAATCAAAATCGTGATTATATGCTAGTCTGTGGTCAGTTATAACGGAGTAGTTATTCATATTTCACTGTATATGATTCTTATGTTGAGAGATTCTGGAATCTAATTGTCTGTCCCACATACGATGCATCATAATTATCGCAATTAATTTTATAGACATTATTGTGAGTAGATGGTGAACAGAAGTCTTTGTAAACTTTAATAAAAGTGTTCAATTTATTGAGAGTGCAATATGCTAGTTTGACATTTAAGTCTCTAGTAATGTTCTTAAATTTTTGCAGGAACGTATGGTATGGTGAAAAAAGAAACACTCTCAGGTTCGTCCATCTGCTCTGTGTTGTCGGAATTAGAATTAATCTTAAGAAAAAAATATCTTAAAGCGTTCGTGAAAGATCTTAAAATAAAATCAAGATCTTAAAGACAAAATTTGTGGATAACCATTATCCAATAAAATCTTAACCATTATCCAATAAAATCTTAAACAAGATTTAAGTTTTTACAATAGAAAGTCGAGTGTGATAGTAAAATGACTCTGTCAACTAATCCTATGGCGGTGCCTCTTTTTTGACATACAGGGTGATTTGAGAGGAAATGTAAATATCTCCTCGAAAACGTCGATTTATGATACCAATCGAAGATCAATTGATTGTCGACTAAGATTATGGTAACGTCTAAGAAGTTGAATCTATGTCCTACCTCCGATCTCCATTGTAAATTGTAAAAGGAAGATGTTAAATTGTGGAAGGTATTAAAAATGTTCAGAGTATGATTGAGTAAATCGGAGAGGACTGCCAAAGCAATGTCGTCAACATATTTAACAAAAAATGGAGGGATAAATGACAAGGAATTAAGAGCTCTGGTTTCCAAGTCTTGTAATACTATGTCTGCTATGATGGTGAGAGAGGAGATCTCATGGGCGATATCGAATGTCTGTTGATAAAACACTTCGTTAAAGATGAAATAAGTAGAATTTAATATAAATCTGACCGCAGTAATAAATTCAAATTTATTAGGTGTACAAAAAAGTTCTGAGCTTTAGATTTCATACAACCGAAATAACAATTTAAATTTTATATATCTTCCTGGCCTTTTGTGATTTTAAAGCGTTGACATTTGGCCTTTTAAAATGCCATACGATTTGGCATTTGATGCACATAACCTCAAAAATCAGTAGTGTTCACGATGGCAATAACAAAAGAGCATATTCGATTTTCCACTTCGCATTTCATCTGAAAAAAAATGCTGCTGAAGCCATTACAATGATTTGTGCTGCATATGGAGAGAACGCTGTAAGTCATACTACATGTAAATGATGGTATCAAAAATTTCGCCAAGGAGATTTCAGTCTTGAAGATGAACCGCGTGCTGGACGCCTTCAAAAGATTGAACGGACGAATTGCAAGCACTGCTGGATATAAACTCTGCGCAAACTGAAAAGGAGCTTGCAGAACAGCTTGGCGTTACGCAGCAAACCATTTCCATATGTTTACATACGATGGGAAAGGTTCAAAAGGAAGGCAGATGGGTTCCGCATGAATTGTCCGAAGACAACAAAAATCGTCGGCGTGACACTGCACTCACTTTGCTTTCAAAGTTCCGGAAAAAAGATTTTCTGCACAAAATCATTATAGGCGATGAAAAGTGGATTCTTTATGATAACCCTAAACGTAAAAAATCATGAGTTGACCCTGGTCAATCTTTGATATTGACGCCAAAGCCCAATATCCACACCAAGAAAGTTTTGCTCTGTATCTGATGGAATTGGAAAGGTGTGTTGTATTACGAGTTATTACAACCGGGTGAAACAATCACGGCAGACCGCTACCAACAACAATTGACCAATTTGAGCGATGCATTAGAAGAAAAGGCCATTTACTGGCCAAGGACGTCGTAAAATGATCTTGCTTCATAACAATGTTCGATCACATGTTGCGAAAGCGACTCAGGATATCTTTGCTTAGGCTAGGAACTTCTCCCGCATGCGGCGTATAGCTCAGACATGGCGCCTTCCGATTACTACTTATTCCGATCGCTGCAGCATCATTTGACTGATACACATTTCGTGAGATTTGAAGAGATACGAAAATGCATTGATGACTTTATCGCTTCGAAGCCGGTGAGCTTCTATCGTCAAGGAATTCGCAAGCTATCCGAAAGATGGCAAAAGGTCATTGATGGCAAACGGGAAATATTTCGCTGATTAATATTTTTTTGTTTGTTTTTGAATAAAGATTGAATTTTACAAAAAAAAGCTCAGAACTTTTTTGTACACCTAATAGATATGGAACAATTATCAGAAATGTAATTCCAGCTGGCAGAGATACTTTAAAGCTATTATTGATGTGGCTATATGCAACAGGAAAACTTTTGAGCATTATGTGATGGATAAAAGCTAAAGAATAGCTAAATTATACAAAGGGCTGTTGAGGGAAGAAACAATGAGTCGGAAAGGGCAATTAGGTTTATGGATTTTTGGAAATCCATATGCTCTTGGTAAAACTCCGTTACTGCATAATAAATGTCTGTAAATAGAGATTGATTTGAACTCAGCATCTTTCCACCTCTGTAATAAATCTCGTAAATAAGAAGTGAACTTTTTTGTTGGATCTTTTTTAACGACAGAATAAGTGTTATTATCATTTAATAGCTCTTTCATCTTTCTGAAGTATACATCTTTATCCAGCGCAACAATAATGTTTCCTTTATCCACACGGATGACAATGAGATTATCATTGTGTAGAACTCTCTGATAGTGAAAACTAATTCATTTAAGCGTGTATTAAATTCACATTTAAGGGTCGAATAATTAGAGAGACTGTTAATGATGTTTACTGAGCGGTTTCTGATCATTTGTATCATTTGTGTTAATGTAGGGAGTTTCAAGATTATTCTCAATGTTCTTAATGAATTCTGTGGTCAGTTTTTCATTGTTATTGATAGGGAGATTAAAGTTGTCATCCAGTTGTAAAAGACTCTGTACGACTCTGTAGGAACAGGGGTGGAGGACAGGTTAACAAACCATTTTTCATTAATGTGTAAAAAAGAATGCTGTTCCTTCCTTTGGACGTGTGTGGGTCAATCACGATCTCCAAGTCACGATTCTGTGCATTTTTTGAATTGATGGTTGAAAATAATTGGTGGTTTGAAATAAAAACAATGTTCCCTGACGGAGGTATGTGATTGAGTGGGGGAACTGTAGAAATAATGGATCGGTTTTATGTCATTAATTTTAATTCTATGTTTCGTCAATAAGTTATCAAATTTCTTGTTTAGTTTGTCATGTTGATTGATAAAAAAGGAATGTAGCGGTCCTTGTTGCCTAATGAAAAAAGAATTGCAGATAGATAAAGGGATATAACTGTCGCGATATAACAGCCGAGACAGTTTATAAATCTGAGTGTGTGTAGCTTCAATGTGTAAGTAAGTGTTGGAGAGTTCAATCTACAGTAATTGCAGATGAGCTCTGAATTTATTTGTAAGTAATCTTTTTATATGTATTTGCGCGTTCTTTCACATTGTCTCGCATAAAAGCCGCTCTGATCATTTACAGGCATTATTGTAAATGCATCATAACTTCATGCCCGTACAATGTTGGGATTTTTCAACTTTCGACCCTGTAATCGAGGAGTTGGCCATCCTAGCAACTACTGTCATGCCTTGAAGATGCATCGTAATATGAGAGATCTCCAGTTTTATGAACTTCGACATTTGTGGCCACAATGATTAAGATTTTGCGATACGTCTTTTGTTTAATTATATTTATCTGTATATGTTAACTCTTGCGTTAATGAAGGCTAAAAGATTAGCCGAAACGTCCGCTCTATGCGTTATGTTACATTTCGTTCTACGCTTTATGTTGATTATATAATAAACTTATATGCGCTCTTAGTACTGGGCTCTTAGCGCTGGGCTCTCATTGCCATTATATCTCATTCTTAGATTCTAAAAGCTAACCATCATTTTATGTTACATTATCCTCAAGTCACGCGTAATGTTGGTCCGCTATAGTTCGTATGTTGTCTTCGATGGGAAGCAAAATAGGCCTTTGAAACAAGCAGCTCGTGCTACTAATTCACACAGAAATTTGCCTTTAACCCTTGCTATTGTCACGTCCCAGCGCCGAAAATACCTCTAATCATGTTCAGTGTAAATTTTTCAAAAGTTTTAATTATTTATGACTAACTGTGTTAGGAGACAGCACCGTCAAACCTTTCCTATACATTTAATAAAAGAATATACCGCTTAAAATTATTTAAAGATTTATACAAAATGACCGCTCCTTACCATAACCTTATGGCGCTACTACAGCCTTAATGTTCCTAGTAAATTTTCCCTAGAAATCTCACTAACAAAAAACAGAACATACTGAAATCACTTCTCCAGACTGTTCAATAAAGTAACAAAGAAAATAGAGCTTAATATCGCATCCTTATCTAAGCATTTCAACATTAACAATAAAATCTCAACAAATAGTAAATAATGAATAAAAAACAAATGTAGGAAATATAATCTCGCCCACGTAATGCACGAAAACTATAACAAAACAATTATCGGTAATTGTAATATCTTTATTAACAATACATTGTAATATCTTTATTAACAATTAATAAACAAAATCATATAATTATATAAATAACAAAATACCAACCAATTTCTTTATATCATCAAATATAACTTCAGAAACTAAGAAACCTTTGTATATCAAATCTTTCACTTTTGTTCCATTTTAATAATAAATATAAAAGTTAATAACAAAATTGATAACAATAAAAAGGATATGAATAAGGAATAAAAGTCATAATGACAATATAACAAAATCCATGACAAAACATTTATTCAACAGTTCACCTGATACATATCCTTATTTCAAGGATAAATTTTGTTGATGTCCTTATATGGATATATTTTCTCTATATAAATACATTCTCCATCGAAAATCCTTTCGAAAACATAAATATAGTTTGTGGTTACGATTCTTAATTCTCAAGATATAAACAAAATTAAGGGTATATGAAAGCACACACATACACATACACACTTATATACATATATACGTACATTTCCTTATAAGATAGTTTTCTTTATGAAATTATATAAACAATCCCGATAGAAACATATTTTATCTCAGAAAAGAAATTCTACAATTTAAATTTCGTTTAATAAAATTTATAAATAAATAAATTATTACATTAACAAATAATTATTATGAAAAATTTGGACAACACACAGGAAACCCTGCAACTTACTTCATTACACATACCTACCTAACCCGCACCGTTTAGAAGATATTTAAACAATTATAAACTTGTTTACATACACTTATCTCAAAAACTCAAATCAGTACAGCAGGCAAATCTCCGTATATAAACCAATTCAACTTTTAGAAATCTTCATCCTAGACTTATATTTATAATTGTTATTTCCCTTTTTTCATTAACACTAATCCTATGACTATGACAAAAATCTTGAATATTAATATGCATGGAAAACTACCCTAACGATTCAACCAATCACAATCAGAGCCATTTCGTACCTGAAAACATTTAATAAATAATGTATTACAAATGTAAAAAGAGTTATACTGATATATTTTAGATATACTAATTATACGATGTAATCATTATTATTATAAAAATTGTAAAGTATATCTAAAACGATATTGCGATGATTAATATTTATTATAAAAACTTAAATTCAAGCAAGCTATATGTTTGTTAATTATAAGAAAGGAATTATTATAACGAAGTATAACTTTTTGAAAACAAAAATAGGTCGACCGAATAAGTATGACTCATGATCAGTTTGTAAGCGAAAATAAGTCAACGTTAAATGTCAAGGCCGCCATAATACTTAGTCACAAGTGTGACTCATGATCAGTTTGTAAGCGAAAATAAGCCAACGTTAAATGTCAAGGCCGCCATAATACTTAGTCACAAGTGTGACTCATGATTAGTTTGTAAGCAAAAATAAGCCAACGTTAAATATCAAGGATGCCATAATATTTTAGTACCACGAGTCATCGCTGACTCATAGCAAATGTAGGCTAAGTCGACCAATAGAAAACTATGTCAAGAACAACTAGAAGGTCTTAAATGCGTGAATCATAGCTGACTCATAATGAAAGGCTTTATTCAGACCTGTAGAATCATAACATTGGAATCTAGGTCATCCCTACTTCCATGTTTTGGCAACCTATAAAAACCTCAAGCGACAATACCTTTGCGCATTTTCCCATTTCGTACTTACGATTCACATTCACGGACACTTACATTTTATTCGTATTCGCATTCGCACTTGTACGCGCACGTACATTTTTGCACTTGTACTTCCACTCGCATTCGCTAAATATATATATACCTATCATTTATAACAGTGAATAAATTCCAATTCAAATACCACAAGTGTGATATTATATTATTCCTTATTCCCAAAATCGAAACTCTTTCCTGAAAATAAAAGTCATTTCGACATTCCTGTTACCTACTTCCTTCGCAATATCTAATCCTGAGGTTTTACCCTCTTAACCGCATGGAAAAGAATCTCACAAATAACGTGTGAGTGTAGCTGTCGAGGATCTGTTGATTTCGGCTCTGTCCGATCTACCAGAACCTCCCAGAACGTCACACTATTAAACATCAACTGAATATATGTGCTCGATTTTTATCAAAACAGCCTCTTGGTAATAAATTTTCTTTTGTTAAAACAGTTATACTCATTATACAATTAATCACAGAAGCAATTTTGTAAACCCACGTACAGAAGTTCATACTCAAAATATTGAAAGATTCTGGAGAGATATAAAAAATGTATATAAAAATGTTACCTCAATATGGAACTTCTGAAGATCATTACGAACATTATTTGAACAAATTTATATTTAAACAGCATTACTCTTTAGAAGAACGTATTGATAAATTTTTTAATAATATAACTCATTTCCATTCACCATATCGTGATTAATAATGTATTTATTCAATGATAATATTATGAAAATAATTAACTGTGTTACTTATTGATGAATAAATTATTCACTTTATTCTTTATTTTTTTGTTAATAACTTTTTAACGAACAGTGACCATCACCTAAAATCTTCTCAGGGTAGTGACAACATATGTCAAGGTTAAGGTCATTGGAAGTAGCTCAGTTTTTTTATACATTTACCTATATTTTCATTATGGTGCAATTTTTTAATATCACAACTTTTTTGAGTAAATTACATTTAGATTAATTATATTTTTCGTACAATTATATTTTTTATTAAAATACTTTATTTTTCGTTTACTATCCGTTTTTATAAAGTAAAATTATATTGTGTTTAAGATTTTAAAATCTTTTGAATTTCATATTAATACTAATTTGTTAATTATAATTTTTCCACTTTTAACATCAAACCACTACGTACAAGTTTATATAATTTCTGCATTTTTAACATCAAATCATAATGTGCAAATTTATATTTATATTTTACTTTCCTTTTGACATAATTTTTGGATATTATCAATTTTGGATATTATCTCTTTTTAAAAAAGTAAATTTAAAGTAAGTTTCTTTCTGTATAATATATCTTTCATTTAATTAATTTTTTATTTAAATGTTTTTCAATCAATTTTTACTCAAAATTTATTTAATCAACATATTTCCATATATTGATGTCAACATATTTTGGTGCTTTCTTTTGCCTTTTTTAAAAAAAATGTTTTAGTAATCTACAATTTCTTTACAGAAATCAGAGGAGGAAGTAGAAAAAAATATAAAAAAAGTATTAAATTCCTCCGACAGCAAAAAAAGAGAAGAAATCCGGTAAAGTAATATATGTAATAGAAGCATTGTTTTTAATAATAATCTATCTATTCTATTTTATCTTTCATTTCAGAATATTTGTCAAATATGTAAGGAGAATGGAGAAGATAAAAAGATAAAATATTTAGTACAAAATGTGGCGTAGAAAAGCACATAAAAATTATCCACAATAAAAAAAGACATTTGTGAGGAATACGGTAAAAAATATACTAGTAACGATAATAAAGAAATACAAACTAAAAGAAAACCATTAAGAAAACCATAGAAAACCATTGTTCAATTACTAGAAATTAATTTTAATACGATTTTGTCATAGCATGCGTTTTTTTTATACATTTACTATTATTTATTACTTTTTATTTATTTTATATTTTATAAAAGGACAATATACTTTAATAAAAACAATAAATAGTCAAGAACAAAAAAGAAAGCAAAAAAGATGTATGTGTGAACTGTTTGTGAACTGTGTGTGATGTTTTATAATTAGTCAACTGTTACATCCACCCCCTTATAAGAAAAAAGTCCTGATGAGTTGTTGGTAACGTTAGTTTTTAAAGTTTCAACCATTTAAAAGGGTATATCTCAAAACTGTAACAGGTAGGTAGGTAATTTCTTCATGCAGCGGCTGTTTCTCGCGCTTGGAGAACCATGTATAAATATGAGCAAAATCGTAGACAGCTGCGCAATCCAGATATCAAGAGGAACGTTCCTGACACCAAACCGATGAAGAGATTAAAATCTGTTGAATTTAGGAATGAATGTTTTCTGCAGGTAAATACGCATCGATCTTTTCGAGACTCTCAGAGGAAAATGGAATAAGAGAACCAAATGTATAAGATAATAAATTCTCAATTTCTTTAAATCATTAATAAATACTCACAGTCATGACACCTCATTACTTAGAAATAAATAATATAATAAGTATTGTATTCTTATTTAATAATAAATATTTTATCTTAATTTACTGATGGTTAATTCCTTAATAATATGTAATATATAGTACATATATTAATAGTATATACCTTAATAGTATATAATAGTAATTTTATTCTTATTCAATAATATTTTAAAGTTTATTTGATCATGTCATTTTATTATAAATATATGATCATAATAAATATTTAATTTTGATTTTATTTTATTCATAATATAATCGAATAGAGTTGTCAAAATCATATCACGTATGTGTATTTTATGTTATATTTTTTATATAACAGTTATCTGTAGATATGAGTTCATATTAATAAGTTTAGAAATTAATGTTTAAGATATCTAGTATTATATATTTAATCTTTTATCCAGGAAACATTGTTGTAAACCTTTTAAAATAAATATAAAAGTAAAAGATATGATTTAATCAACGTGTCTGTGAAATTCACACGATGTTTTATCACTTTTAAAAACAACGATAGTTCTAGTAATATTTTTCGTAATTCAATATTTTCTTTAAAACATTGAGAAAAATAACGTGTAATTCTGTAAATTATAATGACAATATATTTTTCGAACAGCGTTTTATTGTAATAAATTTCAAATCGAGATTTTTTAGAATCCGGTAAATTTCTTTATTATTCGGTGAGAGAATGCTGCAAGGCGATAAAACGTTTTACGCCGCATGTTTCTCGTCCGATTCAAGATAACGAGACTTCTTTAATCTTTAATTTTTTGTCGGTCCCTGCGCCAAATACTTTGGTGTACTTTGAAGATAACGTCTCATTTCATGCAAACTCACAAATTATTGAAAGGCTTCCTTTTTAATAGTTCTAGAGTTCTTGATTAGGTTAAACAAATAGTTCTGCTCATTAAAGTGAAAAAATCGGACAAAGTGAGACGCCAGATTCATCCTGCGTCTTACTTTGTCCTAGACGAGTTTCGACGAACACAAACGAAAGATTTTGAAAGATTTATAGTTTTACAAGAGTTCTATAAAGAGTTCTGTCATATAAAAATGAAAAAAATTTTTGAATAAATTGAATTATCAGTGAAATAAACAAATTGAATTGAAACGCAGATCAATAATTCAGAATTCTGATTCACAACAAATATATTTTTCGTATAGTCCTAAACATATTAAAACATTTTTCAAAAAGTTCTAGACATTGGCGATGACGTACAATTTTTAAATAAATAAATATCGGCCGAGTGTCACGTTCTTAGACGGAATGGTATGAAACGTTGATCGTAATCTCAGAGTTCCGATTTAATAAATATACTTTTTTACATTATTCTAAATATGTTAAAGCAATTTCTAAAAAGTTCTAGCCATTGGCGATGACGTATGATTTTTAAATAAATAAATATCGGCCAAGTGTCACGTTCTTAAACGGAAAGGTATGAGACGTTGGTCGAAATTTCGGAGTTCTTTACTATATATATTTTTTACATAGCTATAAACTTATTAAAGCGTTTTCTAAAAAGTTCTAAGCATTGATGATAATGTACGACTTTTAAATAAATAAATAAATATCTGACCGTAACGTATCTACACTGAAAGGTATGAGACGCTGGTCGAAATCTCGGAATTCTGATATGCGCTGGCGGTATAATTCTTTATATTAAAAAATGTTTTTTTGGAAAATATAAAACTATGTAATTACTAGAAATATATTTTTTTGTATTTGTTTAGCATAAAAGAAAAAAAGTTTTGAAATAAAGAAAATATTTTCTTACGCTGCTTATTTTTCATAAATAGAATTATATTTTAAAGAAATATTTTTCAAACAAAAAAAATATTTATCATTGGCACAATTTTCTTTTAATACATAAAAAAATTCATTTTTTTTAAGTCAAAGAATTCGAAATTTAATGTAAAAATATATTAATTCAAATTAAATAATTTTTATAATAAGTAACAAAATAATTTAGGTAATATTCTTTTAACTTAAATAATAAATTTATTTAATTCTAAACATTATTTTTTGAAGTTCAATAAAAAAATTATATGAAATAAATATTTCTTTGTATTTAATATTTGCTTTTTTATTGTCATTGTTAAATTTGTTTTGTCAAATAATTTATTTCTTAAAAAAACATTTTATTAAAAAACTGGATTAAATCATTTTGAATAAATACTTAGGAGTATACAAATAAATAAACTGTTTAAATCAAATGTAATTTTTTTGAATATATTAGGTGTACAAAAAAATTCTGAACTTTTTTTGTAAAATTCAATCTTTATTCAAAAACAAACAAAAAAATATTAATCAGCGAAATATTCCTCGTTTGCATCAACGACCTTTTGCCATCTTTCGGGTAGCTTGCGAATTCCTTGACGATAGAAGCTCACTGGTTTCAAAGCGATAAAGTCACCAATGCATTTTCGTCAAATCTCACGAAATGTGTGAAATCAGCCAAATGATGCTGCAGCGACCGGAATAGATAGTAATCGGAAGGCGCCATGTCTGAGCTATACGCCGCGTGCGGGAGAAGTTCCCAGCCTACGTAAAGATGTGGTCCTGAGTCGCTTTCGCAACATGTAGTCGAGCATTGTTATGAAGCAAGATCACTTTACGACGTCCTTGGCCAGTAAATGGTCTCTTTTCTTCTAATGCATCGCTCAAATTGGTCAATTGTTGTTGGTAGCGGTCTGCCGTGATTGTTTCATCTGGTTGTAACAACTCGTAATAAAACACACCTTTATAATCCCACCAGATACAGAGCAAAACCTTCTTGGCGTAGATATTGGGCTTTGGCGTCGATGTCGAAGGTTGACCAGGTCAACCCATGATTTTCTACGTTTATGGTTATCATAAAGAATCCACTTTTCATCGCCTGTAATGATTTTGTGCAGAAAATCTTTTTTCCGGAACTTTGAAAGCAAAGTGAGTGCAGTGTCACGCTGACGATTTTTGTTGTCTTCGGACAATTCATGCGGAACCCATCTGCCTTCCTTCTGAACCTTTCCCATCGTATATAAACGTACGGAAATGATTTCTGCAAGCTCCTTTTCAGGAGCTTTTCAGTTTGCGCAGAGTTTATACCCAGCAGTGCTTGCAATTTGTCCGTTTCAATCTTTTGAAGGCGTCCAGCACGCGGCTCATCTTCAAGACTGAAATTTCCTTGGCGAAATTTTTGATACCATTTTTTACATGTAGTATGACTTACAGTATTCTCTCCATATGCAGCACAAATCATTGCAGTGGCTTCAGCAGCATTTTTCTTCTGATGAAACGCGAAGTGGATGGAAAATCGAATATGCTCTTTTGTTATTGCCATCGTGAACACTACTGATTTTTGAGGTTATGTGCATCAAACGCCAAACTGTATGGCATTTTAGAAGGCCAAATGTTAACGCTTTAAAACCGCAAAAGGGCGAGAAGATATATAAAATTTAAATTGTTATTTCGGTTATATGAAATCTAAAGCTCAGAACTTTTTTGTACACCTAATAATAAATTTTTTTCTCAGTGTAATAAATCAATATTAACATTTAAGAATAATTCCATAATATATATTGTTTAATATAATTTATATTAATATTCTTTATCAATATGCGTATTGTGCGTATTGTATATTATGCGTATTGTGTATTTATATAACCATTTTTCAAAATCTGTACCTCTGATAAGCTAAATTTATGTATTGTAGATAAATTGTTGTACAGGATGTGAACTCAAATTTTGTAAATAAATTCCTTGAGAATTCGCGAATTTCCAAGAATTTTAATCAAAATTCCAGGGAATTTATAAAATTTGTTAAGACAGTCTTAAAATAAATTTATTTTTATCACACAAGCTCTTTAATATTCTTTAATCATTATTTAATTATTAAAAAAAACTACTTGAGATTTGAATATTAAATTGAGGAATACTAAAGAAAATAATATGAAGGGTTGTATAACAATTTGTCCATAATACATGGATTTAACTTATCGGAAATACTTTGAAAAATAATTAAATACACAACGCATAATGATGAAGAATATCATTATAAATTATATTAATTAAATAATGTATATTATGAAACTATACACTAAAAAGTTAATATTGATTTGTTAGTTACAAAATTAATTTATATACGCAGGGTGTTTCATTTTAAGTAATATGATCGATTATCTCGCGAATCGATGATTTTATTGAAAAAATTTTTGAACGAAAGTTGCATGGCTTGAAGGGGGACACATGATGGAAATGTGGACTTGATCTTGAGTGACCTTGTCAAAATCAGGTCAACGTCATTAATGTTTTTTTAAATAAAAACCTCTATTTTTATTAACCTCTATTTTTTAAAACTTCTATTTTTATTAACCTCTATTTTTTAAAACTTCTATTTTTATTACATATTCTTGTAGCTTATCTCGAGAGCTTTCCAAAACACTATAATAGAGTTACGTTTCATTGAATACTTTCCGAGTTATGGAGCTTGAAGGTTACAGTACCGCCGGCGTTATCCATGTACGCATGCGCGTGTGAGTAGGATTCTTACGCGCACATGTCTCCGCGATCTTTATTTTTTTTTTTTTTTTGATCGAAGGCAGGGGAAATGCATTTACGCACACCTAGGGAGCAACCGTTCCCCCTAGGTAGTGTGGAACTCATCCGTTAAGCGGAAATACCCATTAAAACCCCTCCTTACATACACATGACACCATTAAAGGGAAACAACTTCGGAACGTCGGAGGGCACAACTTCAAGGTTGCCCCAGTCATAACTGAAGAACAGTAACTATGTGTACGGCTGACAAAAACACAATTAGGCTTACCCGAATGAGTCTCTATTATAGGACGTCACGAGAAGCGCCGGCAGGAAAGGAAAAAGAAGGCTCCCCGCCCACATTTCCCGGCATCCACACCACGCTTATGAGGAAGTGAACCACAACACACACCAACCACCAACATCACAGATATTAAATTAACGAATTAAACAAATAATTAATTAACACTGACGACTTCTAGAGTTAGCAGATGACGAAGACGGTTAATACCGGATCAGCACGCTCAGAGGCACGCGCCAATCAGGATAACGAGGACGAGCAAGGACGCAACGCGGGATGTGCCCAATGAAAGGAGAATGCGATCAGCCACGCGAGAGACCGATCCCATTATTCCCTCGAACAGGAGACCGACACGTCAAAGGACGCGATGCTATCTAGTCGGATCCTCCATCGCCAGCTGTCTCCTCCTCTCCACATCCTCCTTAATACACATAATCTCTTCCGAGAAGAAGGAAACTACCCCCCAATTCTCCTCGCCAGAAAGCAAAATGGGGACCAGCGTATCATCTCTAAGAGTATTCCCCACTATCAGCGCCAGGTCGTCCTGCCAGAAAGACTAGGCGTCGCAATCCGACAGGGTATGGGACGCATCATCTCTACCACGCTCGCAATGTTCGCATCCATCGAAGTAATACCTCCCGATCCGTTTCAGGTAAACGCTAAAGCACCCGTGGCCAGTAAAGAGCTGGGTCATCCTGTACGTGAGGTTCCCGAAGCCTCGCTTCATCCATCGGTAAAATGGGGAAGTGGCCCTAACACGTTGAGCCGGGTCACCAGGGCCCAATCCCTCGATGTATGCCTTCCACATATTGAACATTATCTCGTTGCCCTTATCCTTTATGGCCGCGCGAGCTCCATTCGAGATTCTACAATTGTTTCTCCGCTCAATCTGCCGGATAGTATTGAAAACATACAGTCTGTTCTCTGCAATGAATCGAAAGGAGGGATCCTAGCGAGCAATGTAGCCGCAATGTACGAGACAGTACGGTACGCCGAGATAACTCGGATTGCCACCCGACGCTGCGCCCGAAGCACCAAACGCATGTTACGATTGGTAAAAACCTGATTTTTCGCCCACACAGGGGCCGCATAGAGCAAAACAGAATGTATGACGCTCGCATACAGCATACACTTCGCACTCGAGGGGCCACGAAAATTAGGCATCAAAGCATTAAGGGCACCAAGAAATCTCTCCGCCCTGACCGCCACATTGTTAAGGTGTTCCGAAAAGCGCCAATGAGTATCAATGATAAACTCCAAGATATTTCATGGTATCTCCCGTGGTCACGGGGACCGAGTCCAGAGTGAACTAGAGAGGTCCGGAATCAGCCCCTCTGGGGCTAAAAAGTAAAGCTTCGGTCTTGGCCGGAGAGACCTCCAGGCCCAATCCTCGAATGTGCTGCATGACAACTTCGCACACCAAGTTGACCTTATTACGCAGAAATTGCCTTGACTCGCTCGCCACAAGTAATAAAGTGTCGTCCGCGAAGCAGACCATACAAGTACCCATCGGTAACCCCAAGTTCAGAATCTCGTCATAGGTGATTATCCACAACAGGGGGCCCAACACCGAGCCCTGTGGAACCCCGCAAGTCACGCCATAATTAAGTGCTGCACCGCTACCTTTAACCGCAACGACAGATCGACTTGACAAATAGTCCTTGACAATATTTATCAGATAAGCTGGTATCCCTTTGTTCGCCAACGCAGAAACAATCCGGTTCCACGGCAAGGAGTTAAATGCATTCTTAATATCTATACTGATGCCCAAGCAAAATTTGCCCTCAGCAATATAACCGTCTACAATGTCACGTATGTGGTTAATCGCGTCGCAAGTCGATCTACCAGATCTAAACCCAAATTGATTCGGATTGATGCCATCGTTAGGAAGGGATCGCATAAATTCCATCAGCCTACCAGCAATAACGCGCTTCAATAATTTGCGCAAATCACTCAACAGGCAAATAGGCCTGAACGAGGATGGAGAATCATCCGTCTTACCGGGCTTGCATATAAGCACGAGTCGCGCTCGCTTCCACATAGGTGGGAAAACCCCCTCCCTCAGACATTTAATAAAACATACAGACATATAACTAGGGTTGACTGACTGGGTCATTTGGGCAATATCGGTAGTAATGCCATCGAGACTAGGCGCAGCCCTACGCGAACATGACTTTTTAATCGCCAGATCAATCTCTACCTCGGAACCTCCGGGATAAGGCTAATATCTACAGCGGGTTTGACCCAGACAATCATGTTCCTAGTAGGAAACAATAAACGAACAATCTCCTCGACGTTAGACAACGGGAGATAGTCTATCGGAAATAGCGGTTCGCGATCCCGGATACGGCGCATAACAATTCTATACGGACGACCCCAGGAGTCTCCCTCGATCTCGTTAATCAGCTCACTCCATGCTGCCTGTTGCACCCTGCTGATCGCCTTCTTGAGTTGTATCGTGCACCTTGTGTATGCACGACGTAACTCGCTGACGAGACTTTTCGGGGAACTCCCTCTTCGATGTGCCCTAGTGAGACGCCTCCTCGCTCTGATGCAATCTCTGCGTATCACAGCGATATCACCAGACCACCAGTAGACTCTTCTGTGGAAACGAGTTTTCACCTTCCGCATAGAAGCGTCAGACACGCATCAGAAATATTCTGAGACAGTTGGGCAGCTACCTCGACTGCACTCATCTCGGATATATCCCCGTCTATAAGGGAGGAGATTACAGAAAAGGCCTCCTCAAACTTCTCCACATTCACCTCTGAGGAACTCCAACCTTTAACAAAGCACCTAACGTAAGGTCCATTGCGGCAAGGACGGAGAATGGACTAATACAAATAATTGTGGTCCGAGAGCGAGCAACAGGAGGCATCAACCCTACAACAAAAGTCTCGAGCACCGCCGCCAGGAATCAAACACAGGTCCACAACGGATTTACCCTGCGGTCTCTCGCAAGTCGGAACTCCAAGGAGGTTTGCCACCACCAACCCAACCAACGTCGATCCAAAATCATCCCCCGGACAGTGGTGATACGGTCACCCCAACTGGATCGAGCATTAAAATCACCGGCCACTACGGTTCTAGATAACACGCCGAGACCAACCCTACACGAGAGATCGTCGAGGAGAGAATTAAACTCCGCGAGGGATCTACTAGGGGGGGAGTAACAACTAAAAATCCGCGTGTCGTTAGCCTCCACGGCAACATAGTCATTTCCGCGATACAGCAATTTAGTCGAGATGTTACCTTTGTTCAAAACTAGAATGGCACAGTTATAGTTCAACGATGTGTACCACATATCTGCATCAGTAATCTTATATGGCTTCGAGATCACCGCGATATAGGTTCTACGCTCAATCATCCTGCGAATCAAAAGATCCTGGGCCCTCCTATCGTGATTAACATTAATTTGAATAACTTTATTCATTATTCAAATCCATAGCCATCCCCTCCACCGGCGCCAGCCTCTGAACTGGCTTGAACTTCCCGGAAAACTTTGCTGCCCCACATCGAAGACTACCTATTCTGTGATTATGCTGTATGCCGGCCTCAAAGCACAGCACGCACCTCAAAACGTCCCGACACTACTTCGAAATATGATCCTTTTCCCCACACTTATAACACGACCCCGAACGGTCTGCCTCACTCTTACACTGGGAACTCAGATGACCGAACTCCAGGCAGCGGTAGCACTGAGTCTTCTTCTGCGGCATCAGAGTCACTCTAATCATGGACCATCCAATGAGGATCTTGCCCTCCTGAGCAAGTCTCAGTGCAGCAACCAGGGGACACTTCACCCACACAATGTTAAGCCTATTCGCCAGTTTCAAGGGATTTCTAGGAATGACTGCGTCCAACTTGCATCCAATAAAGTCGGCTATAGCCCTGGAAATCTCCTCCTTTATGATAGTCGTCCAGCCCAGCCAGTCTAACCTCCGCCATCCTTTCCGGACGAGACACTCTAACACTGGGACTTACTATCTGTTTCATCTTCTCGGCCAAGAGATCCGCCTATCCTTCCCCTGTATCTCAGTGAGGATATCCCCAGATCCCGTATATCTGGTTCTGGAGCGCTGGATACCCTGCTGCTTGAGAGAGATCATTTCTCTGATCTTACAAAACGACTCAGGGATCACACTCTTGTCTTTAAAGTTAATCACTACGACCGAGGATCGGGGAGGCCGACGCCTGTCCCCAGGAACAGACCTCTCCCGAGCCAGACTCATCCCCTCCTTTCCTTTTCCTTCCATAAGGAGTTCCCCTTCCCCCACTCCCCAGACTGGGTAGAGTGGGAGGAGGAAGTGAATCCCTCCCTACCTTCCCAGAAACTCTTTTCCTCTTCCTTCCAATCACCCTTCACTCACCATCAATATCTGTGGCGGAAGGCGGAAACACGTCCGTGGCTGATGGATCAGACGTGTCTATAGTCACCCTTCTCGATAAAGATGACCGAGGCTTACCAGTAATCGGTTTCCTGATGTCGTTACTTTCTTTAATTCCGACCTTTCTTGATGTTATAGGTGCATCCACCGGGACAACGGAAGAGTCACGCCCAACGATCGTAGAAGACCTCGGAGCACTAAAGAAACCCTGCGCCGTGAACAGCTCCACCATGCGGCTAAAAACGGCAGAGGCTCTCCTCCACCACAGGTAAGCTATACCCACTTTTCTCACCGAGGGGTGAGGTAGCACACGCCTCGCTACGTCTTCTTTCCAACATTTTCGGAGGACTTCCGCGAGGAGCCAACAGGACGCCGAGGGGAGGGGAGATCTCTCCCCCGGCACTCCAGGGACATCCAGTGGTCTCTCGGATCGTTCTTCTAAATTCCAAAAGAAGACGTTTGTTCTCTTTCTTCAAGGTGTTAATCTCCTCCATCAGTGACTTGACCTCCCTCGAGAGGGAGACCACCGTGCGTCTAAGGTTGTCATCTTCCACCTTCGCCTCAGCCCTTTTAACAAGTTCCTCCGATATTATCTTCATTTTCCCGAAAAAGGATCTGAATTTACCGTGAAATTCGCCCTTCATCTTCGTACATCTAAAACGAAGGGACTCGGCCTCGTCTGCAAAATATATCAATCTCGCCCCCAGATGCATAGTAGGCATTCGCAGGTCAACCGGATCGAGAATCGATTCCTCTTCTCCTTTCGCTCCATCGCCAGAGTCATCACTGTCAATGACTACCGCCCTCCTTTTTTTTGCAGAACGAGATCCGACGCTACTGGCCGTCGACATCCTCCTCCGGTCAAGCCATATTCCAGCCCAGTTCTCCAGTCGATCATGTCGTCGCCGCCTCTCTAGGAACCGGCTTGTACGGATCCCGGTAATTGGGGATGGAGGACAACCCCTCCGCTTAGGCTTGGCCAAGACCAACTCGCCCTGTGACACGGAACGCGACGAGCGTTCGTCCAACATAGGGGAGGGAAGAACAAAGTTCCCCATACTGAGCCTCCTCGGGGAATCCAGAGGTAGGCGCTCCACGCTCACTCTGATCTCCTCATTTCCAACTCTCCCCTCTCGAGAACCAACTGGAGTAGCCATACTTTTATCCATGTTAAATGCTTCGGTCGACTTAAATGATCCATCCAGCGAATTGGCTTGTTGAGGATCCATTTCTATATAATGTTCATAAAGCAGTTCGCCCATCATGGGAATCCTACCGCGGTAGGGCTGCTTCTCCGCTGAAAAGAAATCCCTAGCGAAGAGTACAGAAGCCGAGAAGCGGCTTGTCAGGCAGCCTACACTGCACTAAAGACTCTACTGAAAAAGGATACGGGATAGGCCCGCGCCATAAGTGATGTTAAAGGTTTAACGTCACCCCTGTTACACGGACCCGTACGAAGGGCGGATATCCGTGCCTCAGGCTAGACGGTGCTGCAATTTGCCCTATGTAGCTCCGGGTATGGGAGAATACTGGCCACATAACTCCCCACACACGCCTTCGAACCCCCTTCAACCCCGACATAGGCTCCAGTCACTGGAGGGAGAGCGGCCATCGCGACATGGAGGTTCACGGGATCTTTGCCCGCAGTCTCCCGGAGGAGGCTGCGGGACTTACGGTTACCCATATTACTACCCCAGAGGCCGCGACGCCTCAACTCTCCAGCCCGGTCGGGGGGCAACTACTCCCCCATTGATTAGTCTACCGGGAATATCCAGGGATCCTCCACCGTGTCTCATGCAAACAAACACATTCACTCGCTCCCATTCACTCCAGCTCGGGTATTGCGGGTGCGCAAGACCCGTACTGCCTCCCTCCCTCATGCAGCCCCTGCAAACGCGATCTATCCACACTGCTTGACATACGCTCACGCGTACAAAATTGAATCCAATCCTTCCCAATTGAACGATTCAACTTTCTTCTTTTTTTCGTATAGCTTTTTCTTTTAATTTTTTTACATTAGTAGGCTTTTTCAAAGCTTTTTTCAAAATGGCCGCTTACAGTTCAAATGAAATCGTTAATATTATTCTTGTGCTTGGTGAAGCTGGATGAAATTATTGTAGAGCAGAAAGATTGTATCGTAATAGATATCCGTTTAGACGACATCCAAATGTAATACAGATAAGAAAAATTTTATTACGAGAGCGTAGAAGAATCCGTAAGAGAAACCGCAAGCAAATAAATGCTGAAGATGACGTTAATGATCCGCGTATATTAGCAGTGCTAGCAATGATAAACTTGAATCCTTCGACTAGATTTCTAGAGAACTGCAACTAATTTAGAAATTCCTTATGTGGAGGATTTTACAAAGACATAAATTCCATCCCTATCATATCACTTTAACCCAAGATGTAAGTGAAAATGATATGAGGCTAAGAAGACAATTTTGTCGTTGGGCATTACGAATGATAAGAGAAGATTCAACTTTTTTCCAGTATGTTTTCTTCAGACGAAGCCTCATTTTATAACAATGGACAACTCAACAGGCATAACTCATTATTGGTCCATATACAATCCTCACTGGACTCAACGTGTTGATAATCAACATCGTTGGAGTTTAAACACTTGGTGCGGAATTGTAAATGGATATTTGATTGGTCCATACTTTTTTGATAACCATTTAAATGGGGAAACTTATCTTTCTTTCTTGCAGAATAAATTGCTTAAGCTTTTAGAAGAGGTTGATCTTGCTACTCGACAAAAAATGTGGCAGCAAGATGATGCGCCACCCCATTCTCATCGTATTGTGACAGAATACCTCAATAACATCTTTCATGAAAGATAGATAGGGAGCTATGGATATATCCGATGATCTCCTGATTTTTTTTTGTGGGGCTAATAAAAAATATTGTTTACAAAACTTCGCCGACATCTGCAGGAGACATGAAAAATCGAATAATTAATGTTTGTCGTAGCATTTCTCAAAATATTTTAATTTCAACAATAGAAAATTTTAAAAAACGGTTGAGGTTATGTCTGCAAGAAAATGAAGCTCCATTTGAACATCTTATCAACAGCTAAAGACATATTCGAATTGATTTTGCCTTAGTTGGCCGGATCAATGATCGGTCTTGCCCTAGTTGGTCAGATCAATGATCGGTCTTGCCTTAGTTAGTCAGATCAGTCTTACCTTATAACTTAACAAGTACTTAATGAAAAGTCACTTTATTATAGTGTTTTGGAAAACTCTCGAGATAAGCTACAAGAATATGTAATAAAAAATAGGGGTTTTCGTTTAAAAAAACATTAATGATCTTGACCTGATTTTGACAAGATCACTCAAGGTCAAGTCCACATTTCCATCATGTGTTCCCCTTCAAGCCACTTTCGTTCAAAAAATGTTTCAATAAAATCATCGATTCGCGAGATAATCGACCATATCACTTAAAATGAAACATTATATACAGAGTCCCAAAACTCTCCCATTTGTAGTACACTACGTGATTTTTTAAGCTAAAAGAAACAACTTTTTTCTTTAGCAAAATTGCGTGCGACGAGTAGTTTTTACAATAAATCAAATTAAAAGTGACGAATGAGCACGCGTATATGCGTAGCGGTCAGGGCGCGCGTTCCTCAGACCGACTGTGTTCACAAGTCGATGATCAATTGATATCAATCATGATTTTTTGGACCATTAGATTTGATAATAACTAGATTCTTTATTGATCTTCGAAAGAAAATCAACATTTTATCGATCCCATATCGATGTTGCATTAACGATAGATTATCAAGATATTTTATCGATATCATATTGATATCTAGTTGATATATAAGTAATATCTAGTAGATATTCCTTTGTAGGTAAATAATGTACCATAAAATTATAACTAAAAATTTAGTTGCTGATGCAATATTTATTATTTATATTATTACACATATATACTTATTACAAAGATACTACATATTAATATTTAAGATAATACTAATTGTTTTCTTGTTTTGGCTTCTTATCCCTGCGAATGGTTGAAAATTTATCGTATAAGTAATTTGCTACTTCCAATTTCCTCTTGTCTCTTTCCTTTACATCGGGAGGTACTTTTTCCAGATCCATCCTCTTATCAAGAAGAGTTAAATTAAAATTATATATAAGTCAATTTATAATATATAGAATCTTTTAAAGATCCAGATATGATTCAATTCCTTTCTCCTTTTATGTGAAGCCAAGAAACTGTATTCTGAAGGAATAAATTAGACATCTTCAACTGGAGTTCGCATTAATAGTAAAATTTTTGTGTTAAACTGTATTCTTGATTCTATAGCAAAATCCCTAGTTCAGCAAATAAAGCAGTTTAATAATTTTTATGAATGTAATTAGTATATTTATCCTGGTTCGGTCTAATACCATCTGCTGAGCTTGATATAAGCCCAATTACAGTTAAATATGCTATAGATGTAGGTAATAATTTTGTTGTTAATCTTCTTGAAGATAATAGTTTTACTTACACCGTAACACGAATTGAAACTGCTACTAATATTACAAAAATATATAAGAAAGATCGAACCAATAATGATAACAGGAAAGATATATTATAAGCTGAGCAAACTGGTATTGAAGTTCGTGGAGTTAAAGATATTAGTCCTGTAGCAGTTCTTTTAGAGTTTAATCTTGTAAATGGATTTGTAGATTATATGCATTGTGTCCTTTTAAGTGTAGTGTGACGTCCTGGGAGGTCCTGATAGATCGGACGGAGTCGAAATCAACAGATCCTCGACAGCTACACTCACACGTTATTTGTGAGATTCTTTTCCATGCGTTAAGAGGGTAAAACCTCAGGATTAGATACTGCGAAGGAAGTGGGTAACAGGAATGTCGAAATGACTTTTATTTTCAGAAAAGAGTTTTCGATTTTGGGAATGAGGAATAATATAATATCACACTTGTGGTATTTGAATCGGAATTTATTCACTGTTATAAATGATAGGTATATATATATATATATATATATATATATATATATATATATATATATATATATTTAGCGAGTGCGAGTGGAAGTACAAGTGCAAAAATGTACGTGCGCGTACAAGTGCGAATGCGAATGCGAATAAAATGCAAATATGTAAGTGTTCATGGATGTGGAAACGTAAGTGCGAAATGGGAAAATGCGCAAAGGTATAGTCGCTTGAGGTTTTTATAGGTTGCCAAAACATGGAAGTAGGAGTGACCTAAATTTCAATGTTATGATTCTACAGGTCTGAATAAAGCCTATTGTTAGTCTACTTTCATTATGAGTCAACTATGATTCACGCATTTAAGACCTTCTAGTTGTTCTTGACATAGTTTTCTATTGGTCGACTTATCCTACATTTGCTATGAGTCAGCGATGACTCGTGGTATTAAAATATTATAACGTCCTTGACATTTAACGTTGGCCTATTTTCGTTTATAAACTGACCATGAGTCAGCGATGACTCGTGATACTAAAATATTATGGAGGTCTTGATATTTAACGTTGGTTTATTTTCGCTTACAAACTGATCATGAGTCACACTTGTGACTAAGTATTTATGGCGGCCTTGATATTTAACGTTGGCTTATTTTTGCTTACAACCTGACCATGAGTCATACTTATGACTATTCGGTCGACCTATTTTTGTTTTCAAAGAGTTATACTTCGTTATAATAATTCCTTTTTTATAATTAACAAACATATAGTTTGCTTGAATTTAAGCTTTTATAATAAATATTAATCATCGCAATATCGTTTTAGATATACTTTACAATTTTTATAATAATAATGATTACATCGTAATTAGTATATCTAAAATATATCAGTATAACTCTTTTTACATTTCTAATACATTATTTATTAAATGTTTTTAGGTACAAAATGGCTCTGATTGTGATTGGTTGAATCATTAGGGTAGTTGTCCATGCATATTAATATTCAAGATTTTTGTCATAGCCATAGGATTAGTGTTAATGAAAAAAGGGAAATAACAATTATAAATATAAGTCTAGGATGAAGGTTTCTAGAAGTTGAACTGGTTTATATATACGGAGATTTGCCTGCTGAACTGATTTGAGTTTTTGAGGTAAGTGTATGTAAGGAAGTTTATAATTGTTTAAATATCTTCTAAACGGTGCGAGTTAGGTAGGTATGTGTAATGAGGTAAGTTGCAGGATTTCCTGTGTTGTCCAAATCTTTCATAATAATTATTTGTTAATAATTTATATAATATAATAATTTATTTATTTATAAATTTTATTAAACGAAATTTAAATCGTAGAATTTCTTTTTTGAGATAAAATATGTTTCTATCGGAGTTGTTTATATAATTTCATAAAGAAAACTATATCTTATAAGGAAATGTATAATGTACGTATATATGTATATGTGTGTGTGTGTGTGTGTGTGTGTGTGTGTGTGTGTGTGTGTGTGTGTGTGTGTGTGTGTGTGTGTGTGCTTTTATATACCCTTAATTTTGTTTATATCTTAAGAATTAAGAATCGTAACCACAAACTATATTTATGTTTTCGAAAGGATTTTCGATGGAAAATGTATTTATATAGGGAAAATATATCCATATAAGGACATCAACAAAATTTATCCTTGAAATAAGGATATGTATCAGATGAACTGTTGAATAAATATTTTGTCGTAGATTTTGTTATATTGTCATTATGACTTTTATTCCTTATTCATATCCTTTCTATTGTTATTAATTATGTTATTAACTTTTATATTTATTATTAAAATGGAACAAAAGTGAAAGGTTTGATATATAAGGGTTTCTTAGTTTCTGAAGTTATATTTGACGATATAAAGAAATTGGTTGGTATTTTGTTATTTATATAATTATATGATTTTGTTTATTAATTGTTAATAAAGATATTACAATGTACCGATAATTGTTTTGTTATAGTTTTCGTGCATTACGTGGGCGAGGTTATATTTCCTATATTTGTTTTTTATTCATTATTTACTATTTGTTGAGATTTTGTTGTTAATGTTGCTTAGATAAGGAAATGCTTAGATAAGGATGCGATATTAAGCTCTATTTTCTTTGTTACTTTACTGAACAATCTGGAGAAGTGATTTCAGTATGTTCTGTTTTTTGTTAGTGAGGTTCTAGGGAAAATTTACTAGGAACATTAAGGCTATAGTAGCGCCATAAGGAGCGGCCATTTTGTATAAATCTTTAAATAATTTTAAGCGGTATATTCTTTTATTAAAGGTATGGGAAAGGTTTGACGGTGCTGTCTCCTAACACAGTTAGTCATAAATAATTAAAAATTTTGAAAAATTTACACTGAACATGATTAGAGGTACTTTCGGCGCTGGGACATGACATCTCCATCCGTGGAGAAGTTCGGTCTCCGAACTTTATAATAACTAATGTTTTATTTATTATATATATATATTTTTTTATGTATATACTTGTGTATATTATTGCTAGTATTTTCCTCTTTCTAGTCGTCTGTCTCCTTGTATGTGTGTTATATACTTTTTTTTCTTTTCCTTCCACCTTTGTCGTTAATATTATTATTGTTAAGATCATTAAAGGTATTTTATGGAATGGTTATTAAGGGACAGGTGTAGGTTATTTGCGCAAATTAATTAATGGCTGTATATGTTACGTAAGGAAGATTAATAAGCTTAATATATTTGTTTTTATTAAGTTATATATACTCATTAGATTATATGTTTATTTCAGGCATATCTTGTCATTATTATTTTTGTTATGAGTCTTCAGTCTCTCCATATGCATCAGATATTATAAACATTTTTATTTCTATAATTTTTCTCTCTTTTTTTTGTTACTCTTATTTCTATTGTTATGACTATTGTTAGAGTGGATATGGTAATTGGATATGATTGAAGAATAATATTCTTTTCCCCTTTTTCTTTTTCATCACCATTTTATTTTATTTGTTAGTAATTGCATTACATACTACATTGGCATGCGTAGTGCATGTGCGCATGCGTGTATATAAAATCGCATAATGATAAAAAAAACTTTTCTTGTTATTTTATGTGTATATATTTCTATTATAATATAAAGAGAAGCATAATTTTTTTTTGTTGTGTATGTATATATGTATTATCGCTGGTAGCTGTTATGTAAGAAGATACGATTATATCTCCGCGGCAAAAGCTAAAATAAATCTCGCGGAATAGCTATCTCGCACAACAAAGTATACACTAAGTGGTCGACACAGCCTTCATGGTCTATCACATGTCGCCTGCAATTAAAGCAATCTATCGCGCGCCTCGCTCGCAATAACAGCTTGTAACAGCGCCCGCAATGTAGTGTGGTATTCTGCAACGTTCGCGAAATGGCATGCAAATGTCGCCATAGCGCACGCTGGCGGTTTGGCACGCAAAAAGTATGCTCGGATGTAGCACAATTCGCACACAATATCACATTGTCGGAAATTTGCACATACTATGCTGATAAACAATAAAGTTTATATGCGGGTATTGAATTCAAATTTAAATAGTCACGATAATAAGGCGGCACGAGAATACTGTGCGATCGTCCAAGAGGGGGAGAGCTCTGGGAGAGAGCTATTGGTATTCCTCTTTCACTTACGGGATGTTCGTTTCGCTGTGGAGGTTCCAGGTCGTCGTAAGTCCTCTCCGATGCCTCTTCAATCTGCGTCATTATGTCGCGCCTCTCAGCTGGCGCATTGACGTAGGTTGCTTGCAGTCCCATTTCCATGTACTCGAGCTCGGAGTTGCTTGGGCTTCCAGTTGCTGCGGCTGAGACAGATCTATGCTCATCGATCTCTGAATTGCTTGCCTCTGGCGGTAACTCAGCTGGCGGTCGCTGTAGATTTTCCACGGTGTCGATTCCTGCGTCAATTTCCTGCAGTAGATCTCGGATGAGATCAGATGTTGGCGTAATCGTGGCGGGCTCTACCGGCGGAATGGTCTCATATTCCCGTCTGGGGAGTTGTGGAATGTGGATGAGCTCTCTTTGATAAACATCGGGGTCCGTCGGTCCGATGTCCATCCCTGGCCAGACGTCTCGTCCTTCCGGTATCGGCGAGAGGCTAGTGGATGCAGTTCCGTTTTCCGGAGGGTTTCGCATATATGAGCGAGTGGGGCGGTATCGACTGTCCATATTGCTCATTCGACGAAGTCGTCCTAAAACTCGGGACCACTGTAAGTGTTGCTCCACAATGCTGACTCGTTTCCGCATTCAGACCTTTCCCTTTGATTTCCTGCAAGTGACCACCCAAAGATTTTAATAAAAAATTTCAGGTCTTATAGGGTATCACTTACGAGACGATGCAATGCTCTTCTTTAACGTTTATAGCAAGACTCTGAGGCTGTTCTTCATTAAACTGAATGCAAGCACTCTCAGAGCATGCGTTTCTATTTTCTATTGAGGGAGGAGGTATCATTGCTCCTTTGTTTTTTACAGTAACGCTCGTGGACTTGTCTTGTCACGTCACAGATCCAGGAATTCAAGCCAAGGACAAGGCGAGCAAGAGTATCCCAAGTAATCCGATACTGCATGCAGCTGCACTATACATGGTGAAGCGTGAATTTTGCAACTTTCTTTCTTTGATCTGGCGTGCCTTTTCTATAATATCGTTAAACGATGCCTCTATATTGCTATGATTGGTTATCCAAATTTCATGCGCTTCTGTGAAATTAATTTTATATTCCCTTTGGATAGGCTCATTTAATTCTAGAATGCTTAAATTATTCGTGGATGACTGGGGATGAAATGTTGAGCGAATGTTGTAGTCTGATAAGCTGGATGACTCATAATGGCCGTTCTCGCTCTAATTTTATATCCTTGTTGCACAGAAATTATTCCGGAATTATTTCAAATTGCTTTGTTGTATGACGACAATTCAGTCGTACAATTTCTTTTTCTGTTGTAGAATAAATCCAATTTCCTGGAGTAGTCAAGGCTTTCCAGTATATATCTTGAAGTTCCAAAATTTTTATTTTACATTTATTAGGCTTTATATTTTTATTCAATAAAATCTCGACGTCACAGCTTGGAGTCTGCCTTATCTTTTTCAAGGGGAACGTAGCTGGGCAAATAAACACACTGTCGGATGCTATGCATTCCTCTAGCTCTCCTTGAGCTACGGAATTCGTAGAAATTATCGGCGTCTTCATTTAATGCTATATGCGCTATCTCGGTTTCAATTGTTGCAAATTTTGTTGTGTCAAATGACTGTCTAACGGGTAATGGTATTGATTTATAAAGTTTATATTTTCCAGATGTTAGCAATGGAATTTGCAAAATATAAACAAGACGATTTTGTAGATATGCAACGTGCAGGGTAGAAATTTTTATTAACCGATCGATTCCCTCTTTATTAATAGCTACAGGAAATTCAGCATACGGAATTTGTTCTTGAATGTGTTTAGAATTTTTTAAATATTGTGGCGATATTATTCGTGGATGTATTAATTCTTGTTTTCCGAATAATATTCCGTCTATTAGAATATTCAAATCGATTTCATGTTCTAATATTGCTATATTTATATCCTCTATTACTCGTTCGATATCGTCATTAATTTTATTTCGAATAATTACGTCGGTTACATTTTTATATTTTTCATCTATATACTGTCGAAGATCGGCTAGCTGCGTTTTTATCTTCAGGGTCACGTTGTACAGTTCCCCGAAACGTGAGCGCGTTGCGATAGTTTGATGGATAAGTAGCGTCGCAAGATCGTTGGTTTTATTTTCGACATGTTCTATCGCATTATTAATATAATAAAAATCTTCTGCAGTTGTTTTCGACCAGTACTACATGTATATGAAATTTGGTCGCATTGCAGTTTCGTTCGGTTTATTTCACCGGTTTATTTTTTTGAAGCTCTTCGGATACGCCTATGACATCATCTAAATTGATGTACATTATCATTTTCCAAGATATATCTGACGCAGCTCGCCTAACGCCTCGTAGAATATTCCCGGATTATTTTTTAATTCCGTTATTGAATATTCGTTCTCCGTCATCCCTGATCTGGAATGCGAGCAGGCTTTGTTCTATTTACATGTATAATTTTGGTTTTATTTCGAGAGATTAAAATTTTTATATTATTATTTTCTAAGACTTCTATTATTTTGTACGAGCCGGTATATTCATCATCAAATTTATGATTCTTTTTCGGCTTTAATAAATAAAATCTCCCTCCTTATATCTTTGTGTTTTTAATTTTCGATCATAATAGTGTTTATAACGTTCTTTAAAGTTGCCTAAATTTGATGCTGCCAATTTCCTTAAATCTGCTAATTTGTCAATTAATTCATTCACGTAATCATTATAAGTTTCAAAATCGTCATCATTTTTTATTTAAGAAGGTAAACGTGCTATTTTTCCAAATACTAATTCATAAGAAGTAAATTTCGTTCCCTAGTGTACGCTAGTATTATACGAAAACATAGCATGCTCGAGCCAATTATCCCAATCTCGCTCGTTGGTAATATAATGCTTTAGATACTCGGTTAATACATGGTGACTTCGTTCTATCGAACCATTTGATTGCAGATGAAAGGCGGATGTACGATATTGTTTAATTTTAAAATATTTTGCAAATTTCTTCATCATAGAACTCGTGAAATTTGATCCTTGATCCGTCAATATTGCTTTGGGGCTACCAAATTGATAGATAAAGCATCGAGTAAATGCTTTTGCAATTTCCTCTGAATTTGTCTGTACGAGAGGCACGGCAATGGAATATTTTGTTAGCAAATCCTGAATAGTTAAAATATATTCATTGTCATTTTCTGTTACAGGTAGCGGTCCTAGAATATCCATTGAAACTTTATCGAATGCGTCGACAGGTGTATCGGTTATTATCATTGGCTGTTTTGTTTTTAAGCGTACTAATTTTTTCTTTTGACAGCTATTGCAAGCTTGAATATAATTTTCAACTTGTTTTTTCATGTTATGCCAATAATATTTGTGACGTATCCGCGCTACTGTCTTCGCGATTCCTTTGTGTCCTCCGACACTGCATTCATGACATTCATGTATAATATGCAATCTCTCTTCTAGTTTCGGTATGCATATTTGTCCCTTACATATTGTTATCTGTATATTAGTATTTAGGAATGTTAATCGCATAATGTTGCGTATTCTAAACCATGACACATTGATATTACTTTTACTCTGCGATATATCTGCGTGTAAAATATTCGATTGTATCATTTCACTTTTTAATTCTTTAAAGACGTTTACAATATCATTTTCTCTTATTCTATTATTTAGTTCTTCTTTAATTATTAATCCGAATATTTTTCTATTGTTCCTGTCCATAGTTAATACATGTCCCATTATTCCTTTAAAATTTGAAGGTCTTTGATATAATTTCCTTTCTATTAATTCTTGACCTATTTCGTCTACCGGTTCTCCTTTTGTATTTACAAAACATATTATATTATTATTTTTCATCCAAATGTGGTCTCGTGATTCTAAAGTATTGATTGGAACTTTAGAGATTTCTTTGATTTTTAGTTTTGGTTTTTCCTTGATTATTTTATTCTTTTTCGCAGACTTTTTATTTATCTTTTTATTAAAAGACATTGGCTTAGATAATTTTTGTATTTCTCTATTTTTATTCTTACTCTTCTCTAATGAGCGTGGTTTAGCTTTACGAGAAGGTGGTGAAAATATTTCTTCCGATTCGGTTTTATCGGTATTATCGCTTGGCGTTTTTGGATTTCGATAATTCATGGGACTATTCTCAATTTCAAATTCCATTCGTTCGCTACTGGATGAAATTTCCATCGCTTGGATTTCTCTTTATTTAAAGGGATATTTTCCTCTAATATTTGGATAGAATCAGTATTTTTTAATTTTGATTGTGACCTTTTTTCGTGTTGCGTTCCTATAGAAATTTTAGGGGGTGAATGGATATCAACTTTCACTTCTATATTTCTTTCAACTTTAAAACTATCGCTTGAATGTGTGGCAATATCCATAGGTTCTTCTTCTAAATATTTATATTTATGCATATTTTTATTAGGTTTCTTTTTATATAGATCACCCGTTGTATTGTTTCTGCTCGCGCACTTGCGTGTTGCTGCAACGGCGCTGTAGTCCATCGGCGTTTCCATTTCCTGACGCTGTCGCATGGCGGCGTCGTCATCGGTATGACGCTTGACTGAATCACGCCCTTCAGCCGTATTCACAGGCTTCGCCATTTCCTTAACGTTGTCGTGGTGTTTTACTATATTTTCAGAACTCGAAGTTTTAGAAGGCTTCTGTTTTTTTCTTCTTCGTTGCAGTTTGCGATGTTCCAGATTCGATGAGCTACTCTCTCGCTTTCTCTTTTCTCCCTTTCTAATAATTCCTGAGCCATCGGTTTCATAATCAGTATCATAATAATATGATGCTGTATCACTGTTGCTGCTTTCTAAGTCAGCTATAAATTTACTTCTGGGCGGTTCTTTTAATTCATCATCCGAATCTTCATAAGAGGATAATTCTTCAGGTCTTAATTTTTTGTGTGGTGCGGGATTTCCAGATCCCTCACTCTCCCACATTCTTTTAAATTTTGGATGTGAAATTTTTTGTTTTTTATAATCCATGGAACCTTCGCTTGAAGACCGTGCACGTTTTGCTTGTAGAGGAAATATATTTTTAATATTTTCCGTAGGATTTCGTGATAAAGCGTCGGCGTTTTTATTTTTCTTTC
The DNA here is from genome assembly GCF_055798465.1 of Pogonomyrmex barbatus. NCBI lineage: Eukaryota > Metazoa > Arthropoda > Insecta > Hymenoptera > Formicidae > Pogonomyrmex > Pogonomyrmex barbatus. The sequence goes on from NW_028297098.1 coordinate 10,334,068, forward strand.
CCGGTTTGTATTTTATTTGATAATCATATTCCTCTAATTTAAGCCTCCATCGCATTAATCTCGAGGTAGGATCAGCGGGTCACGTCGCGGGCGGTGGCGATATTGCCAAGCAAATCACCACGTGACACCGGACAAAGGCGGGAATATGCTGGCCTCTCGGCGACGCTGCCAGCAATCGAGCGGCAAATCACCAGCAGCGGTTCGGAAGAGTTAAGGAATTAAGAAGTACGAATCCCTGATCATTAGAATAAACGTGCGATTGAGCAGCAGGGAATCTAATTCTTAGTATTAGCGCGATCGCGTCTAACTATTATTCTTCACAGTTAAGTAATAAGATGGAAAAGTTCGTGAGTCGGCGCAAGATTGGAATACGGCAGCTGGATGCGTGCGCGAATCGCGGGTAGCATCAGGCTGAGGGAAGCACATCACATTAATTAATCAATAGTATCCGCGAAGTAAAACGCGTCCCTGCATGTCGTTGAAGAATATTACGGAATAATATTATCGGAGCTAGAAAATTTGAAACAGCGTTTAAGAGTGCATTTTCCGAGTGAAGTCGTCGGACGGGGCAAAAACTATGCCCAAAAAAAAACAAAGGGGTCGGTCGTAAATCCTTCCGATCAGGCTTTCCCTTTGTAGAAGCGATCGTTGAACTTGCACGGACACGCTCGGCTGACGCAACAGAGAAAATAGCGCGAGAAATATACGAGTGTCATACATCTTATAATAATTTGTTAACAATTTAGCTACTTACCTTTCGTTGGAAGCTCTCTGCAAATAGTCTTGGAGAGAGATTCGCAGTTGGGAGCGGGGTTCTTGGGTGGTGCTGGCTGGTGCGGGCTGCGCGGGCAGGGCGCTCCAGAGACGGTCGTGCACCAGGAGCTCGTACTTCTCGTCGAAGGTTACCTCCTCGCCGATGATTGTTGTGGTCGAAAATCGCAGCCACATGAAGATCGTATTCAAGGTGTTGTATAGCGTTACTACGCCCTGCGCGATTTTTTCGTGCCTTAGGCATTCGACAGAGGCTTCTGGTATATATTATATTTAATTAAAAAGTTAGGGTTAGGATATTACATTCGTCTGCGAGCCATTTATTCGCATTGGTTCGGCGTCGCGTCGGAATGCAGGAGTTACCACGTGCTTGAAGTCCGATGTTTCCTTTGTGGTAAGTGCGGATGACGCACAACACCTTGCCCCCAGAAACGATCGGAATTCTTGCTTTAACTATGAATTAATCGATTAATCAATATTGGACTTGCTATTAACACCTAGTTGCCTCGTGCCCTCGTGAACACTTCCGTTAGTAGACGCGGTGATGAACCGTATGAAAAAGCAAACACGAGGTGACTCGAATTTTATATTATTACATTCAGGAGATTAATTGCATGTGCGAAGCTTTATTCTAATGCGGATAAAAGCGGTGATGAGGATTCCGAAATTAACTGACCACGTGGTTATACAAAAATTTAGATTTATTTAAGGAAAGAGAATACTCGCGCTCTGACACACAAACTAGTAAATAATCTTAACACTAACGGATTACTAATTTGAGACTTAATTAGGAACTTAACTAGAAGTTGAAAGTAAATTAGAAATTAAGTTAGGATACCGACTTAGGACTATGTCGCGAGACGCTCACATGGAGCGATGTGTTACTTGGTTGACGGCGCGCACGAGAGTGTTCGAGTATGGCCGCGCGTTGTAGCACGTGCTGCGGCGGCGCTGTTGCGCAACATGGCGGTAGCGTGAGTACGCCAACGCACGTGGCGTTGGCGGCGGCATAGACTATAGAGCTAGGCTAGATGTGCATATCTATGGCGATCGTTGGTCGGCCAATCAGCGCGTGGCTGACTGGAGATGATGCGCGTGACAGTAATGCGAGCTTTATTATAGTAATAATCTTACAATTAATTAAATTAATATCGTTATCATTAACATGATCTTATTATTAATGCAGGTATTATATTTAGGTATGTTTAAGGAACATTATATTTATTATTATAATTTAAATATTTTTAAAGTATAATTAGAAAGTATTTCGTATATTATATCAAATATTGTTGTTTATAGTTAGGAAAGTGGTTAGGATAATCGAATACATGTGTTATTAAATGTTATTATTTATAATTATTGAAGAAGACGGTTAGAATAATATTACATCTATGTAGCATAATAATGGTGGGGCGCACCATGTTAGGCGGAACGGCAGGAGAGCCAATGGCCGTTCTTGGCGATGAATTATATTAAGGTGATATTGCATGCGTGGAAGGGGAAAAAATATAAATGACGACTTTCCGGACGTTATAGTGCCCAAAAAACCAGACTCCAAAGGCAATAAACAATGGAGAATGGTTATCGATTTCAGAGCGTTAAATGAAAAAACTATAGGGGACGCGTACCCCCTGCCTAACATCAAAGAAATACTAGATCAATTAGGCAGCGTAAGTATTTTAGTATATTTGACTTATCGTCCGGTTTCCATCAGATTCCCATGCACGAGGCCGACGCACCGAAAACAGCCTTTTCTACGCCCTATGGGCACTATCATTTCAAACGAATGCCATTTGGATTAAAAAACGGTCCCGCGACTTTCCAAAAGCTTATGGATCAAGTGTTGATCGGACTCTAAGGAGAAATTATTCGTTTATCTCGATGACATCGTAATATATGCTAATTCCCTGAAGGAACACGAAGCTAAATTTAATAAGTTGGCGAATAGATTGCGAACCGTGAGACTGCGATTACAGCCAGATAAGTGTGAATTCTTACGGAAGGAGATAATATATCTTGGACATGTAATTACAAAGGACGGGGTACGTCCTGATCCCGAGAAAACAAAGGGAGTAGAAAGATTTTCCGTCAACGTTAAAAACATTAAACAATTCCTGGGCCTTGCTGGCTATTACAGGCGATTTATCCCTGAATTTTCCAAGATAGCGAAACCGCTCACTCAATTGTTGAAGAAAGACACACCTTTCCAATGGCTGGAGTCGCAGGAACGCGCTTTTGATTGTCTAAAAACAGCTCTGTGTACCAAACCGTTGTTACAATACCTTGATTTCACGCGCCCGTTCATTGTCACGACCGATGCTTTCAAAAGCGCTGTAGGAGGCGTACTCAATCAAGGCGAAATAGGAAAAGATCTACCTATAGCCTGTAACGTCCAGAGAGCCGCCATTTATATTTTTTCCCCTTCCACGCATGTAATATCACCTTAATATAATTCATCGCCAGCGACCGAGAATGGCCATTGGCTCTCCTGCCGTTCCGCCTAACATGGCGCGCCCCACCACCGTTATGTTACATAGATGTAATATTATTTTAACCGTCTTCTTCAATAATTATAAATATTAACATTTAATAACACATGTATTCGATTATCCTAACCACTTTCTTTACTAACTATAAACAACAATATTTGACATAATATACGAAATATTTCATAAATTATACTTTAAAAATATTTAAATTATAATAATAAATATAATGTTCCTTAAACATACCTAAATATAATACCTGCATTAATAATAAGATCATGTTAATGATACGATATTAATTTAATTAATTGTAAGATTATTACTACAATAAAGCTCGCATTACTGTTACGCGCATCATCTCCAGTCAGCCACGCGCTGATTGGCCGACCAATGACCGCCATAGATATGCACATCTAGCCTAGCTCTATAGTCTATGCCGCCGCCAACGCCACGTGCGTTGGCGTACTCATGCTACCGCCATGTTGCGCAACAGCGCTGCCGCAGGCACGCGCTACAACGCGCGGCCATACTCATTCACTCTTGTGCGCGTCGTCGAACAGTTGACATCGCAAGCGTCTTGCTCCGATCTCTAGTACGTAATTCAAGTTCAAGTTGTTTATTCAATTTTTAGTTCGTAGCCGTTCTATTTCTAGTTCATATTCCGCTACAATTTCTAGTTCTAAATAAGCGATTTTGATTGTTTACCTCGTATTAGTGAATAAAGCTTCGTGAGTGTAACCTTTAGTTAATTGTTTAAATATATTAATATTAAATTCAAATCGCCACGTGTTCGTTCTTTCACACGCTCCATCACCGCTTTTATCCGCATTAGAATAAAGCTTCGCGCGTGCAACTTTTAATTAATCTCCTGAATATAATAATATAAAATTCGAATCACCACGTGTTTGCTTTTTCATACGGTTCATCATCGCGTCTACTAATGGAAGTGTTCGCAAGGGCACGAGGCAACTAGGTGTTAATAGCAAGTCCAATATTGATTAATCGATTAATTCATAATTAAAGCAAGAATTCTGATCGTTTCTGGGGGCAAGGTGTTGTGCGTCATCCGCACTTACCATGAAGGAAACATCGGACTTCGAGCACGTGGTAGCTCCTGCATTCCGACGCGACGCCGAACCAATGCGTGATTGGCTCGCAGCCGAATGTGATATCCTATCCCTAACTTTTTAATTAATATATATTTTTATAATTTTTCTTATTTATATTATATTCTTTTACATTAAAGTATTTCTTATTTATATTATTAGGTGCACAAAAAATTCTGAGCTTTAGATTTCATACAACGGAAATAACAATTTAAATTTTATATATCTTCCCGCCTTTTGTGGTTTAAAGCGTTGACATTTGGCCTTCTAAAATGCCATACGATTTGGCATTTGATGCACATAATCTCAAAAATCAATAGTGTTCATGATGGCAATAATAAAAGAGCATATTCGATTTTCCATCCACTTCGCGTTTCATCTGAAGAAAAATGCTGCTGAAGCCACTGCAATGATTTGTGCATATGGAGAGAACGCTATAAGTCATACTACATGTAAAAGATGGTATCAAAAATTTCACCAAGGAGATTTCAGTCTTGAAGATGAATCGTGTGCTGGAAGCCCTCAAAAGATTGAAACAGACGAATTGCAAGCACTGCTGGATATAAACTCTGCGCAAACTGAAAAGGAGCTTGCAGAACAGCTTGGCGTTACACAGCAAATTTCCATACGTTTACATACGATGGTGTAACGTCCGGAGTGCCGCCATTTATATTTTTTTCCCCTTCCACGCATGTAATATCACCTTAATATAATTCATCGCCAGCGACCGAGAACGTCCATTGGCTCTCCTGCCGTTCCACCTAACACGGCGCGCCCCACCATTGTTATGCTACATAGATGTAATATTATTCTAACCGTCTTCTTCAATAATTATAAATATTAACATTTAATAACACATGTATTCGATTATCCTAACCACTTTCCTTACTAACTATAAACAACAATATTTGATATAATACACGAAATACTTTTTAATTATACTTTAAAAATATTTAAATTATAATAATAAATATAATGTTCCTTAAACATACTTAAATATAATACCTGCATTAATAATAAGATCATGTTAATGATAACGATATTAATTCAATTAATTGTAAGATTATTACTACAATAAAGCTCGCATTACTGTTACGCGCATCATCTCCAGTCAGCCACGCGCTGATTGGCCGACCAATGACCGCCATAGATATGCACATCTAGCCTAGCTCTATAGTCTATGCCGCCGCCAACGCCAAGTGCGTTGGCGTATCCACGCTACCGGCATGTTGCGCAACAGCGCCGCCGCTGGCACGCGCTACAACGCGCGGCCATACTCGTTCACTCTTGTGCGCGTCATCGAACAGTTGACATTGCAAGCGTCTTGCTCCGATCTCTAGTACGTAATTCAAATTCTAGTTGCGTAGTTATTCAATTTCTAGTTCGTATTCCGTTCTATTTCTAGTTCATATTCCGCTACAATTTCTAGATCTAAATAAGCGATTTTGATTGTTTATCTCGTATTAGTGAGCAAAGCTTCGTGAGTGTAACTTTTAGTTAATTGTTTAAATATATTAATATTAAATTCAAATCGCCACGTGTTCGTTCTTTCACACGCTCCATCACCGCTTCTATCCGCATTAGAATAAAGCTTCGCGCGTGCAACTTTTAATTAATCTCCTGAATATAATAATATAAAATTCGAATCACCACGTGTTTGCTTTTTCATACGGTTCATCACCGCGCCTACTAACAGAAGTATTCGCGAGCGCATGAGGTTACTAGGTTAATAGCAAATCCAATATTGATTAATCGATTAATTCCTAATTAAAGCAAGAATTCCGATCGTTTCTGGGGGCAAGGTGTTGTGCGTCATCCGCACTTACCACGAAGGAAACATCGGACTTCGAGCACGTGGTAGCTCCTGCATTCCGACGCGACGCTGAACCAATGCGTAATTGGCTCGCAGCCGAATGTGATATCCTAACCCTAACTTTTTAATTAAATATAATATATACCTAAAGCCTCTGTCGAATGCCTAAGGCACGGAAAAATCGCGCGGGGCGCAGTAACGCTATACGACATCTCGAATACGATCTTCATGTGGCTGCGATTTTCGAGGAGGTAACCTTCGACGGGGAGTACGAGCTCCTGGTGCACGACTGTCTCTGGAGTGCCCTGCCCGCGCAGTCCGCACCAGCCAACACCATCGAAGAACCCCGCTCCCCATCGCGAATCTCTCTCCAAGACTATTTGCAGAGAGTTTCCAACGAAAGGTAAGTAGCTAAATTGTTAAATAAATTATTATAAGATATATGTATACGCGTATATTTCTCGCGCTATTTTTCCTATCGCGTCAGCCGAACGTGTCCGTGCAAGTTCAACGATCGCTTCTACAAAGGGAATGTCTGACTGGAAGGATTTACGACCGACGCCTTTGTTTTTTTTGGGCATAGTTTTTGCTCCGTCCGACGACTTCATTCGGGAAATGCACTCTTAAATGCTTGCTTCAAACTTTCTAGCTCCGATAATATTCCGTAATATTCTTCAACGCATGGACGCGTTTTACCTTCGCGGATACTATTAATTAATTAGTGTGACGTGATCAGAAAGACATATCCCAGATACATAGGAATCTGAAAACGAAAATAATAATAAATATATATATATATATATATATATATATATATTTTGGATATGAGAATGGGATATAATGGCAATGAGAGCACAGCGCAGTACTAAGAGCGCATAAAATTTAATAATAATCAATGTAACAGCAAAGTAACATAAAGCGGATGTTTCGGCTGATCTTTCAGCCTTCCTCAGCGCAAGAGATAAAAAAAATACAAATAAATCTACCTAGACGGAGAACGAATCGCAAATTCATAGTCAATGTAGCAGCAAACATCGAAATTCATAACGGCGGTCGTCTCTCAAAATATGATGCATCTTCAAGAACAGTTACAGTAGTTGTTAGGATGACCAACTGCTCAATTACACGGTCAAAAGTTGAGAAATGATTGTACAGAACATGATGTTATGATGCATTTGTACTAATGCCTGTAAATGACCAATTCATATACGAGACGATGTGAGAGAATGCCCAGATATATAAAAAATTTTTAAAAAATAACTTACACATAAATTTAGAGCCGACGCGAATAGAAAATTCACATTCTGCAAATTGATATTGTTCTTTTGTCTTTTAATGTGTAAAATTTCAGAAATTAGTCGTTTGTGTAAATGTGGCTTTCTGTCTAAAATCTCAACATTCTCCCAATTCAAATCGTGGTTCTATGCAAATAACTAACAACTATTATAACTGTTCTTGAAGATACATCGTATTTTGAGAGACGACCGGCCTTATGAATTTTGATGTTTGCTGCTACATTGACTATGAATTTGCGATTCGTTCTTCGTCCTAAATAAATTTATTTGTATATTTTTTATCTCTTGCGCTGAGGAAGGCTGAAAGATCAATCGAAACGTCCGCTTTTTGTTACTTTGATTATGTTACATTGATTATTGTTAAATTTTATACGCTCTTAGTACTGCGTTGTGCTCTCATTGCCATTATACCCCATTCTCATATTCTTTTATCGGGGAGCCGTATCTTATATTCAATATATTTTGGAATCATGTATTCGTTGTTATTAGGATTTTAAATATTTATACGGATTTTAAATATTTAATGTATAAACAAAAATTACAAACAAAAATTGAAAATAAACTGATGCTTCACTACACAAACTAATCGATCGTATAATGATAGGGTTTAAAAGATAAGCGCAATAAGTAAGTCTGTTGAGAGGAATCCAGCCTTTGAATGATAACAACTAATTAATAATGCCTATAATAAGATTAAATTATTATCATTATATTATCGTTAAAATAATGTTAAAAAAAAGAAAAAAAAAGAGAAAAAAAGAAACATATTTAAAATTTGAAATTATAATATACGAGGGTAGTCTGAAAAGTTTTGAGCCTAATATAGAAACAAGTATTTTTTCGGTCAAATATAGTTTTATTTTTCAACATAATCTCTCTTTAAGTCGATACATTTTTCCCATCGATACTCTAACCTCTTTAACCTCTCCAAATAGTAGGTTAGCGTCTTGTTCCGCAAAATAGGCGTTTACGTATGCGATGAAAATCTCTGTCCTCTAAGCAAAATTTTAAGCTTAGGAAACAGGAAAAAGTTGCTAGGGACCAGATCTGATGAATACGGTGGGTGGTCAACCAATTCGAAGTGCAGTTCGTGAATTTTGGCCATGGCGACCGCCGAAGTGTGAACAGGTGCATTGTCTTGATGGAACAGCACTTTCTTCTTCTTCAAATGCGGCCATTTTTTTGCTATTTCTGCCTTCAGCTTCAAGTAATAATGCGTAATACGTTCCCGTTATTGTTTTACTTTTTCAAGATAGTCGATACCACATTCCGTGATTATCCCAAAAAACAGTCGCCATTACCTTCCTAGCTGATAGAACCGTCTTCACCTTTTTCGGAACAGGTTCACCCTTTGCAGTCCATTGTTTTGACTGTTCTTTTGTCTCTGGAGTGCAGTGGTGGATCCAAGTTTCATCTACAGTTATGAATCGACGCAAAAAATCTGACTCGTTTCGCTTGAACTGCTATAACAGGGTCTTGGAAATGTTCATTCGAATTCGTTTTTCCAAAGTGAGCAAGCGCGACACCCAACGCGCGGATAGCTTGCGCATATTCAATTCTTCAGTCAATATATGACAAACGCATTCTTTCGATATGCCCATAGCCTCTGCTATCTCTCTCACCTTGATTCGACGGTCGTCCAGTACCATTTGATGAACATTTTCGATGTTATCAGCTGTGGTCGCAGTTTTTAACCGTCCCGAACGCTCATCATCAGCCAAGCTGGTATGACCACGTTTAAATTCAGCTGCCCATCTTTTTACAGTGACAAATGATGGGGCAGAGTGCCCGTAAACAGTGTCCAATTCGATTTTAATTTGCGCAGGCGTATTGCCTTTCAAATGTAAGAACTTAATCACGGCACGATATTTAATTTTTTCCATTTTTACAAGAACACTGACATCGACTGACACAAACAACTGTCAAACGACAACTGAGCGTCCAAAATGGCTGAAAATTTCACAAAAGTCTTTCAAAGCATATACTACTGTAATACTAGAATGGTTTTGACAAGTAACGTTATCTTCATGTTAAGGCTCAAAACTTTTCAATTAGTCGGCAAATAGTCATTTGTGCTGTGTGAATATGAATTAATTATTTTCGAATTAATATATATATATATAAAGAATATGTTGATATTAATTTGACGTATTTAGATTTTTTGTTTTATACGTACAAATTTGCCGATGCAATAATATAAATTGTATTTAAAAATCAGTTAAAAATATTTTTGAAATGAAAAAGAGGTTCAAGAGTATGGTAAATCAATTAAATATTCCAATGGACTGATTAATGCGATACTCTGCATACTTATTTATAAACAATTAATTTATAATCTATAAAATTGCAACAAAAGAACATATTGTAGCTTTGTACAGCTTTTATAAATTAACATGTAAGTTTTATTAATCAAAATTTACTTAAACTTACATAAAATATAAGTTAAACATTACCTAAGACAAAGTTATTGTTTATTTTCGTTAAAATGAAACCTGTAATTATTCCCATAATATATGGAATTATTCTAATCCATGGTGAAAAATATAAGATATCCGCAAGTCTATACTGTTCACATCAACTACAAGAATAAAAAAAAGCATTAACATAATTAATTTCTTGATAAGTAAAATATATTTCAATAACTTACGTTGGAATGTATTCATAAATATATGAAATATAACCATTATGGATGACGGAGTCTATTAAAAGTATACCCAACAGCACAGCAGCGGCATAAAAGTATCTGAAATTATGATATGATATTTTTTCGAATATATTAGAGACACATAGCTATATTATTGTCAATGATTAATTAACTTACACAGTTGACAACATCAATACTATTATAGCAATTATAAAAAATTGCATATCATTAACTAAATACCAACTCCAACTCATGCACTGCAATAAAAATGAAAAGTAAAAGATTTATCATTTCCTCGAGGTCAAAGAGATTATTTATGTACAAAAGATTTCTCCACCAATATTTTGCAAGTTTCATATGATTTTTCGTACATATAAAATTGTGAGATCTTAGTTGAGCTTAATAATAATATTTCTAATGCCATCATGTAAGCCGGAGTTAGCCTTAAAATAAAATTCTAATTATAGAAATAAAAATAAATTACATAAAATCACAAAATAAACTTAAACATTTTTTTCCAATTGTACTTTTCTAAATAATATTCAATTATAATTGTTTTTAAAGGATAACGTTGTTATTACATTGTTTTGCAATATTTGATATCAATCAACGTAAAATAACATAATATTTTACACACTGTTATCAAGATATCATAATTTAATCATTATTTATTAATTAAATAAAAAATAAAATTAAATAAAAAATAAAAAAGATTTAAAAACAAACATTTTAGTGATACTATTAGGTGTACAAAAAAGTACAAAAAAGTTCTGAGCTTTTTTTTGTAAAATTCAATGTTTATTCAAAAACAAACAAAAAAATATTAATCAACGAAATATTCCCCGTTTGCATCAACGACCTTTTGCCATCTTTCGGGTAGCTGCGAATTCCTTGACGATAGAAGCTCACCGGCTTCGAAGCGATAAAGTCAATGCATTTTCGTATCTCTTCAAATCTCACGAAATATCAGCCAAATGATGCTGCAGCGATCGAAATAGGTAATAATCGGAAGGCGCCATGTCTGGGCTATATGCTGCGTGCGGGAGAAGTTCCCAGCCTAACACAAAGATATGATCCTGAGTCGCTTTCGCAACATGTGATCGAGCATTGTCATGAAGCAAGATCACTTTACGACGTCCTTGGCCAGTAAATGGCCCCTTTTCTTCTAACGCATCGCTCAAATTGGTCAATTGTTGTTGATAGCGATCTGCCGTGATTGTTTCACCCGGTTGTAACAACTCGTAATACAACACACCTTTCCAATCTCACCAGATACAGAGCAAAACTTTTTTGACGTGGATATTGGGCTTTGGCGTCGATGTCGAAGGTTGACCAGGATCAACCCATGATTTTCTACGTTTAGGGTCATCATAAAGAATCCACTTTTCATCGCCTGTAATAATTTTGTGCAGAAAATCTTTTTTCCGGAACTTTGAAAGCAAAGTAAGTGCAGTGTCACGCCGACGATTTTTATTGTCTTCGGACAATTCATGCGGAACCCATCTGCCTTCCTTCTGAACCTTTCCCATCGTATGTAAACGTACGGAAATGGTTTGCTGCGTAACGCCAAGTTATTCTGCAAGCTCCTTTTCAGTTTACGCAGAGTTTATATTCAGCAGTGCTTGCAATTCGTCCGTTTCAATCTTTTGAGGATGTCCAGCACGCGGTTCATCTTCAAGATTGAAATCTCCTTGGCGAAATTTTTGATACCATCTTTTACATGTAGTATGACTTACAGCGTTCTCTCCATATGCAGCACAAATCATTGCAGTGGCTTCAGCAGCATTTTTCTTCAGATGAAACGCGAAATGGATGGAAAATCGAATATGCTCTTTTGTTATTGCTATCGTGAACAATACTAATTTTTGAGGTTATGTGCATCAAACGCCAAACCGTATGGCATTTTAGAAGGCCAAATGTCAACGCTTTAAAATCGCAAAAGGGCGGGAAGATATATAAAATTTAAATGTAATTTAATTGTTATTTCGGTTGTATGAAATCTAAAGCTCAGAACTTTTTTGTAAACCTAATATCTTATTACCTATGTGAGGAAATACATACCGAGTAAATCTTTTTATTATATATACAGAAAAAGTCATTAATTTTTGTCTGTAATCAATTGACTTAATCAATTCTTTATTCGTTTTATCTCTCAGATACAAATAAGTTACTAAACAACCGCTCGAAAGAAAATAAATATCGACTGATAGCAATGAAGTATCATATAAACTAATCCAAAAATTGCCATTATATCTCAGAAATCATCCTTTATTATCTGTATTCACGAAATAAATTCCATTATGCAGATCTTAAAACCGTTTACCGTTTCAATATTGTAAAGTACTTCCTGACAAATTCTGCTGAGAAATAAAAAGTATGGACGAAAATTAGACATAACATACTTAAAAATTTTAATCCGTGAATGACAGGTATTTCACCGGCATTTAGTTTTGTATTAAACATTTCTCTCGTATTTCTATAAACGGAGAAGCGTATTAATATTTTTTCAATTTTACTATCTCGATATGGAGATAAATCTGTTTCCATTTCTATTTTCTCGATCATGTTTTTTATGTCTGAATTATACTTTTCGTTTCTTAATAATATATTAACTGAAAAACAAAAATGCCTCAATTAAATAAGAATAACCATTCATAATCATCTTTAAGTTTTTTAATCTGGATCAATTTAAAATCCATGGAATAGAGATCATTGATCAGGAAAATTTTATCATAAAGTATTTTTTTGAAAATAAAATTTAAATCATTTGTAGAGCACGACGTTGGCAAACAGAGTCCGAGTGAAATCACATCCAAAAAATAAAACTTTCTGTAGTCTTACATTTAAATTTATTGTAGAGAAAGAAATTATTAAGGGGATCCTAAAACGAAGGACGAACTCCGACGGTCGTACGTTAATGCCATCTAAACGGAATTAAAGAAATATCGGTAACGATCGACAATTTAAAAAGTCGATATTATCGACAATTTAAAAAGTCTACATTATCGACATGACTAATTTCGTTTACTCATTTTAATTTTTATCTTATCATTTTACTAAATAAATGAAAACACACACACACACACACACACACACACACACACACATATATATATATATATATATATTGTATACATGTATGTCAATGCAAGTCATTCTTCACGACGTTCGCTATGTCCAATATCCTTATAGACTAGGATACGAAGGATACTACATATATTTTTCTCAAAGAGAATATGTATATATTGCACGTAGTGAAGCGACTCTTTGCTATAGAAGACATGGAACTATTTGTACTATTGTTATTGACTAGTTGTCTATGATATCTAGTACAAACGTATTTAATTTTATGAGATTTTGCGATAACATTGCATATTCTTCCACTATTTCCTACAAGTGTGTGTAAGTATATCTCTAATTGTTTACAAATAATGCATTAGTAATAATCGGTATCATCCATTTCGGGCATACATTTTTGCCAGTAACGTTAAACAGCTTCTGATTATAATTTTTATCTGTTGCAGAGTAGTATTTAATTATACAAAGTCTTGGTATTTTAATCAATTATTTATTAGGCACGATGCACTGGACGGTTTTACAAGATTTGGGAGAGAGCGAGACACTAAAAAAAAATTAGAAAAGAACTATCTCTTTGACAACTATTGCCAGCTTAAATAAACCCACATTTAATGGTAGTATTTAAATAAAGTATTACATTATATTTTAACACCCCCGCTCAATGTAATACTTATATAAATTATCTTATATGCATTAATTTAAAAACACAGATAAATCTACATTAAACCACATCTAGTTACAAATTTAAACAATAGTTTCCTATTTAATGACTTAGTGAACATATCAGCAGTTTGATCCTCGGTCTTTACATACATTAAACATATTTTACCTTCTTTAATTAAATCTTTGACAAAATGATATCGAATATCAATATGTTTCAATTTCTTAATATTATCAGTATTTGCAACCATTATGGGGGATTGGTTGTCACAATACATAGGGATTGGATACACATTTGTAATATTAAAGTCTTTTAATAAACTTGCTAGCTAACAAGACTCACTAGCCGCCATACTGACTGCAACATACTCAGCCTCAGTTGATGATAAGCTTAGAGCACTGTTTCTTGGAACACCATGATATGAGACAGTTAGAATACTTGAAACAAGCCAGTGGTCGACTTTCTGTCTATTAGGTCACCACCCCAATCTGCATCGCAATGCCCTACAAGCCCATCATCATTACAATTGTAAACCAACTTATAATCTAAGGTGTGTTTTACATATCTTAGAACTCTTTTCAAATGAGTTAGCAATACATCACTTGCATTATTTTGGTACCTACTCAATATAAATACAGCTATACAAAGATCTGGTCTAGTGCCTGATACTGCGTACATTAAACTGCTAATAATTTTCCTATATGTGTTTTCAATATTTTTGTCTGGCTTACATTCTTTGGCTTCTAAAATTTTTACATTAAAATTTTGATTAATAGGAGTCGATACAGGTTTGCAGTTTTCCATGTTAAACCTTTTTAATACATTTTCTAAATAGGATTCTTGACTCAATTCCGTTACACAATCTTTAAAATTTTGTTTAACATTGATGCCAAGAAAATTTGAAATCAGTCCCATATCTTTCATTCTAAATACTTTCTGTAACTGTGATTTAAGATCATTCAACTGTTGTTCATTACTACTAAACATCAAAAGATCATCAACATACAGTAGTACATAGGTTTGGTTTTCTCCATTACATTTGGTGAACAAATATGGATCATTCTTAGACTTTACAAAGCCTGCTTTATTTATTACATGGTTAAACTTTTCATTCCAATACTTAGGAGATTTTTTGAGTCCGTACAAAGATTTATTAAGTTTGACAATTTTTCACAACCGTTATATGCCCCTTCTGGTAATTTAATAAATACATTTTCTTTTATATCCCCATATAAAAAGGCCCCAGTGACATCCATCTGATGTATTGGTAAATTTAATTTTGTAGCAACTGAAACAAATAATCTAAATGTTGACAACTTAGCAACAGGTGAGTAAATTTCATGCAAATCTAGTGTATCATTCTGTTCAAAACCTCTGGCAACCAACTAGCTTTATATTTAATAGCATTATCAAGCTTCCTTATTTTGAATACTCACTTACTACTAATAATGTTTTGATTTTCAGGTACTTGACACACTGTCCATGTATTGTTTGCTTTCAGGGTCTCGAGTTCTTGTTTGACAGCTTCTTCCCACTGACAGGCATCACTTCTCTGCATAGCTTTCTTATAGATTCCTGATTCTATTTCTGCAGTGTAGACATTTTGACAAGTATAGAATTGTGTTGGCTTCCTGACACGTGTGGTTCGACGAGGTGAAGCTGGCTCCTGTAACGTCCGGAGAGCCGCCATATATTTTTTTCTTTTTCTTCCTACCACGCATGTATCGCCTTAATATAATTCACCGCCGGGCCCACGACCGAGAACGACCATTGGCTCTCCTGCCGTTCCGCCTAACATGGCGCGCCCCACCATTATTATGCTACATAGATGTAATATTATTTTAACCGCCTTCTTCGATAATTATAGGCATTAACATTTAATAACACATATTCGATTATGCTAACTATTTTCCTAGCCATAAACAATAATATTTGTTATAATACATGAAAAGTTTTATAATTATACTTTAAATATAATATTCCTTAAACATACCTAAACATAATACCTATATTAATAATAAGATTATATTAATGATAAGATTATATTAATTATATTAATGACATCAATATTACTAAATTAATCAAGCACAAGATATCAATATTACAATAACGCCTACATCATTGTTACCGCGCATCATCTCCTGCCAGCCACGTTCTGATTGGCCGACTAATGCACGACATAGACATATACATCTAGCTTAGCTACACAACCCGCGCCACGCCAGCGCCACATGCGTTGGCGTACTTACGCCACTCGCCATCTTGCGCCACGTGCATTGGCGTATCCACGCCACCCGCCATCTTGCACCACGTGTGTTGGCGTACTCACGCCATCTGCCATCTTGCGCCACAGCGCCGCCGAAACACCGACACTCTTGTGCGCGTCGTCGAACAGTTGACATCGCAAGCGTCTTACTCCGATCTCTAGTATGTAATTCAAGTTCAAGTTGTTTATTCAATTTCTATTTTTTATTAGTTCGTAGTCGTTCTATTTCTAGTTCATATTCCGTTACAATTTCTAGTTCTAAATAAGCGATCTTGATTGTTTATCTCGTATTAGTAAAGCTTCCTGAGTGTAACTTTTAGTTAATTATTTAAACATATTAATATTAGCTCACTTTTATTTTAGAGAATGTTCCCCGGAGGGCATCTCACCCTCCGGGGTGGATACATAAGAAAGCGGCTAGGCCGCACGCAGGACTAAATACTACATGGGCGGGGGACAATAGCCCCCCCCGCCTTGTGGGCACTAAAACTATTGTAGCTGGCAGGGTCGCTCCCCGCCAGCGTGCGCAAATTAGAATTAGACTATCCCCCCAGCTCGCGTGCTGGGGGGATGACGCAAGAAATAATCGGCGGCCCTCGGGGTGTATCACAGATCAATAAGTTAAACGATAAAAGACCCCGAGGGCGCGCGCGCGGCAATACTTAATAAATAAATTAAATAAAGTCAACGCGACACATTCACACTCGCTTAAAATACAATAAGGTTCCCGCGACACTCACACTCGGACATTCATGGCCCCACAGAAAATGAAATAAAATACATATATACAAATAAAAACAAAAAAAAATAAAAATAGAAATAAAAATAATAAATAAGTGAATAAATAGAAATAAATAAAAATACAAATGAAAAGAAAACAAAAACATACCGAACAATAAAACGGGTGAGATAAATAGTTATATAAATAAAAGGTGCCCTGAGAATAATGAAAAGCGGGCAGGAACCCTGTCCACATATCTCGCGAAAGAATAATAAAATAATAGAGAAAATAAGAAAGAAAAAATAATAAAAAATTAAAATACTAAAAGGAAATATGTACAAATAAATAAAACAACTAAATTAGGAAGATTATGATACTGAAATGTGGACATCGGCCGCTCCTGCCCGCTTGGGTAAGAAGGGGGGCCAAGACGAAGACAAGAATAAATTACGCGACATTCATACACACGGGGATACGCGACGCGTCGCAACTTCTTCTTCAGTGACGGCCCAGCGCCGGCGGACGGCCCGAGGCGGCGTCGCGAGCATCCCATCGTCAGCGGGGCGAGAGGGAGCTTGGTACTGGCGGATGCCGGACACGTGCTCCACATAAATGTCCCTAGACCAGCGGATGGTATCCGAGACGATCAACCGCCGCATCATCGAGGCATACGGACCGCCAATCCGCAGCACCCTCAGGACAGCCTCATTTCTCGGATCCCACGACCCGAGAGCACCGACGACGAAGGCCGTCACGAGGACACGGTACCCCCGCCGCTGGAGCTCCTCAGCCAGGGGAGAGTACTTGGCGATTTTCCTCCCCCTGGCTTCCTCGAAAGACATCCAGCGGTTTCTCGAAGGGCACCGTGACGTCGCATATGACGATACTTTTGGAGAGCTCGTGCCTGACCACTAGATCAGGTCGTAGCCCTCCAAGTTCCCCGTCGATGCCCTCAATCCGCTGGTTGACCCGTTTGTCACCAGGCAGACGGCCTTCCAGAGGCGGTGCAATACGGCATTGTGCCTCAGCTGTATTGCAGCAGCATGGACGCCGCAGTGACCGAGCACATGTGGTAAGGTCTCCGATACCTCCCCGCATCGCCAACAGCGCTTGTCGCCGTCCCCCCAACGCCACGCGCCATTGAGGGGAAGGACATCGAGACGAGCTCGATGTATAAAGCGCTAGTCGGCGAAGCGGGTAAAGCTGCCGCCGCGAACGAAGTGATTGCTCACTGGCACTCGTGACGACACCTCGAAGACCTTACCGTGGTCGGGTTTGTTAAGCAATCGCTCCGCGTAGTGCTCGGCTACAGCTGAGCGCAACCAATTCACCACCTTGTTATGCGCTCCAGATGGGATCTTAACCACGGCACCTCTGGGTCTTCGGCACTCGACGATCATCTCCTCGGTCTCCGGCACCCATCGCCACCGCAGAGACAACTGCTCAGACAGCCTTCGCGCGGCATTCCGCGACCTCGACTAGAGGGATTTTTCCCCTCCGCCCCTCAGCCTTCCTTCCTGGGAGCCAGAAAGGAAGGCGGCGATATTCTCGCAACTAGGGGCGTGGCCGATCCTGCGCTGAACCACCCCCGTCAGCGATTCCCAGGCGAGACGCCTGACGGTGGCATCGCCAGCCGTAAGCATACGGAAGGCGTATGCCACCGACAGGACGTCCGCCAAATCAGCTAACGGAAGGAGTCCACATCCCCCCATCGCGGGGGCATGTAGACCCCCTCCGCGCTAGCACGCTGGGGGAGATTCAGCCAGGACTTCGCGAATCTCCGAATCGCGAGATCCGCGGCTGTGAGGGGGCTTCTCCACACTGGCTCCCCGCAGCAGAAAATCCAACCTCGATAGGATAAAAGTCCCGAGTATATCACACTTCTGCCACGGGGCGAGGAGGGCGCGATTCACCGCGCGAACGTCCGAGAGGAGGTCCCCAATGGCGGCGTAGGGTGTCTGGTCGACCGAGAATCCCGTCGGATCACCGAGGTGAGTGTAAGACTCACCCTCCGTCAGGTGACGCACTGGTTGGCCCTGAATGCTGAACGACGTCGGCAGAACCCTGCCGCAACCACCCGTGCCGATGTGCAGGGTGGCGCACTTGGCAGGGTTGAACCGCAAACCCACCGACGCCGCTTCAGCCTCCACTGCGTTAAGCAGTCTCCCCATACTCTCCGGAGTCTTTGTCAGGAGTGCAATGTCGTCCGCATAAGCCAGAACACTAAACTTATTGTCAAACATATGGTACCCTGCGTCGACATCGGTGGCTGCACGCAGCACCGAGTCGATCGCGAGGTCAAAAATAATCGGGCTTAGCGGACAACCCTGGCGTACTCCGGAGCGTATGGGGATGGGCGCGGTGAATTCCTCGGCGGTGCGTACACGCGTAGTGCAGCCGTCGTACATCGAGCCCCATATATTAATGAAACCCTTAGGCACCGCCGCTCCAGCCAGAGCACGGCGAATCGTCGCGTGCGGGATCGAACCAAACGCGTTGGATAGGTCCAGCCACGCGACGACCGCCTGCCTCCGGCTCCTCCTCGCGTCAGTCAGGGCCTCCTGAAGGACGAAATTGTGCTCGAAGCATCCCTCGTCCCTCAGAAAGCCTTTCTGGGCGGGACTAAGCCGGCAGTTGGCGACCGCCCAGTCGGTCAGACGATCGGCGAGAATCGCGGCGAAGAGTTTGGGGACGGTGTCCCCCAAAGCGAGAGGGCGCCAGTTCTCCAGCATGCCCCGGTCTCCTTTCTTGTACACAAGTATTGTACTGGAGGTCTTCCAGGACGCGGGGACTGCCTCGAGCCGCAAGTAGCAATTGCACATTGCTGTGAGGAGCCGCGTTCCCGGATCCGCCCCACGGAGGTCACGGTAGGTGACGCCGGGACTCGGCGCAGAGTTATTCATACGCCGGAGCCGACGGTCCACCTCTCGCTCCGTGAAGGGATTCAGGAGATACGCGAACTCCTCCTGCGAACCCGAGGGGTCAGTGCGCTCGGCTTCCACGCCGGAACCCGCCAGGATCTCCTCGCCGCGGTACAGGCGCTCGAAGTACTCCTGAACCTGACGTCTCGGCACCTGGCACGAGTCGGCAGGCCCCTGGAGCACCTCTCGCACCGCCTTGCGGGGATTCGCCCTGTAGAACGCCTGCAAGCGCTTGGCCTTACGCACCCAGTCCCCGCGTGCTTCTCCCGATGCAGAGGGGCCGGCCGGTGCCGACCCCTCGCCACTGGCGGCCTCTCCCTCTGGACCGACAGCCCCCCTCGCTCCCCGACGCGATCCCGCCTCACGCGACCGAGCCGGACGGTCTTGGGAGCCGGCGGCGGCGCCGCGAGCCCTGTCCGCGACGACCTCCCCGAAGAACGCCGCGACTTCCGTCGCGAACGCCTCCAGTTCGGCGCGCGTAGCGACCGCCGGCGCCCGGGCGGCCAGCTCGTCGCGCACAGCCAACCGCTCACGCCTGACCCGCATCGCTGCGGGAGCAGGCGCCGGTTGATGGCGCAACGGCTGACCGCCCGCGACGTCGGCGCGTCGCGGCTCGCGATCTCGTCGCCCACCCCCCCTTCCACCGGCAGAGGCCGGAGACGCCCCGCCCTCCTCACGGAGCGCCACGACGGACGCTTGTGCGCGTCGCCGAGCCATTACACCACGGACATTCACGGGAGCACACGGATGTACGGCACTCATCTCAACTCCAGTACCGTCCCGGGTATCTCCCTCGCGCTCCGCCAGCGATGTCCCGCAACGAACTGCCGCCTCACTTGTCGGTGGAGTTTTGTGGGCCGTCCTCTCGTTATTGTTGCCATCTACTGCCGACGCTGGTGGCGGTGTGACTCGCGACTCACGCGGCCCCGATGTCGCCAGCGACACGGAGCCGACGGGACTGCCGCTTGAGCGGCGCTTCATCGCTCTTCGCCCCAGTTGCACCCTCCACTCGCCACCCAGCTGATCCTCTTCGCCGGTCGCTGGTGGTGGCGTTGTGATGGCCGCACCCCGCTGCCGCCTCGCTGCTGCCCCCTCAGCCGATGGTGGTGTTGGCGCTGGAGGCGTCCTCCGCACGACCGCCGTGCACGGTGACATTCCCCTTGTTGGCTGAGGAGGGGAGTGGATGGTGTGTGCCACTCCCCGGCGGCGGAACCGGCGGACATCACCGGTTCGCCGCACACCGACGTCGTCACCGTGCATGTCGTCAATGTTGCCGGTATCGACGTCGCGGGGTAGGCCAATGGCGTGGCCCACGGTGGGATCCCCGTTGGACTGCCGCGGGTGTTCTGCGGCAGGCTGGGGACCCGCGCGGGGGGTCTTTCCGGGGGTGTCCTCTGTACAGGTCCCCCCGCGCTCCGCGACGTCACGCAGCCTATCTCCCGCCGCGCTATCTCCGCGATCTTCTCGGCCGAGACCGCGATCACCCGGCTAATTGCTGCTGCCGTTGTTGCCGCCACTTCTGCCACCGCCGCGAATGTAGTTGGCGGTGGCGTTCTTCTCACCACCGATGGGGAAGTCTTGGCCACCGGTGGTGTTATGTCGGGTGATCGCTGCAAGCTCATGTTGCGTGGCCTCCCCTCACCGCCAAACGTGGGTGTTCCCCCGCTCGAAGGTGGCGAGTGAACCACCCTCTTTCGGAGGACAGGGGGGGATGGTCTCAGCCTGGGCGCGGAGTCGCTTTTCTCGGTCGACGCGCCTGCCGCCCGTGCCTGTTGAGGTGGACTGCGGGCCACGGGCGGCCTCTTCCTCGCTGCTCCCCTCCCAAACGCGAATAGTTCGCCGCTGGAGTTGGCGTCGCTCTCATCTCCTGGTGGTGATGGAGTTTGGGAGGGGACGCCCGTCGACCTTGCTGCGGGCGGCGGTTTGGCCACCACGCGCGTGTTCGCTCGCGGTGTCCCTTGCATCGCGGGCCGCGCTGTGGTTGGCTGGCCGCGCGCGGTCGACCGCGATGCACTGGGCACCGCGGGCGCCGCGCCAGTGGTGGTGGCCATACGGATGGGCGCGTCTACTTTATTTACCGACAACACTCGACACTTACTTGTTGAAGCGGCGGTCGTCGTCCTCGTCGTCCTTCTGGCAGCCGCTCCTCCTCCGGACGTTGGTGATAGGCAGGGCTTTCCTGGTGGCGGCCGCTCCGCGGGCACGGCTGGTGACCGGCAACGAATCCTTCGTCGCCGTTGTGCCCGCGGTCACGGCCGCGTATGAGGGAGACATCCTGGCCGATGGTGCTGGCGCTGTTGTTGGCGATGGGATAGCGGTGGAGCGCAACCTGGGTGGCCGCGGATCAGCGGCCCTGCGCCGCGTCAGTCCGTCGGCCGCCGCCGTCGACCGCGCAGTCGCGCTCGCCGCGCCAGTTTTACGCGTCACACCGTTTTCACCGTCACTGTCACTATCAAGCGTCACTATATCGGTTCCGCGAGTGCTCGGACCCGGAGCGTCCACCCGCGGAGACTGGGCGTGCTCGGCCTCATAGTGCAAAATTTAATAATTAATTTCGATTCCGCGTGGTTTGCCCACGCGGAATATGTAGAAACCTTAAGCCCCTCGCGCCGTTTGGAAAAGTTACTAGAAAGCAACTAGGTAATTTAATATGGCGCGAGGGCGTTTAAAAATGTGTTATTATTGCTCGCGGGCCTCTATATAGCAATAATATATCGTCCCCACGCCGGATTTTTACCGCCCGCACTATGTAACACGAGAACGTGGTTTAAGGCAGGCGGCGCCACGTGCGGCTTAAACTCGCACTGCGTGCTGCCACTCTAGCGAACCGCGCAGTACGTGTCGCAAGAAGTAAATACGCGCGAGTGACAGCGGTGCAGTGCGAGTGCAGTGAAAAGTTGTTAAGTTAATTAATTACGGCCGACCACGGGTATCGTGGATAGTCGGCCGACCGTATATACACGAGGAAGCGACAATTAAATGCCGCACGTGGAGTGTAAGCCCAACACTGACCGTCTCCGTGCGTTGCAGGTTGCACCCTCCGCACGCTGTGTGCACTACCTAGTATAATAATTAATTAATTAACAGGCAGCCGCTCCGTCCAGCTAAGTATTTTATATGTATATTTATATCAATAGTCAGTCTTATATATGCGATCTCACTGTGACACTGCAGGTTATGCGAATTGATTAATATACATGTGCATCTAGCCATTGCACTGTCAGATGGATAAAAAAAAAATAAAATAAAATAAAAATAATTGACAATACGTCAGGTGGATAAAAAAAATGGTAAGTATATAATTATTATGTGTCAGTCTTTATAATAGTCTGTTGTGTTGCGTTATATTAATAAAATTCTCTGTTGCAGATGTCATGCAGATAAAATAATAAATAAATAGATAAAATAAATAAAATAGATAAAATAGATAAAATAGATAAAATAAATAAAATAAATAAATAAATAGATAAATAGATAAATAAATAGACCGGCAACACGATGATGGAGCGATCAGAAGACGGACAATGAGACGAGTAACGAGAATTGATGCCAAGAGATCATATAAATTACTGCATCGATGACAGCTGCGCTGTGTGTATATATGTATATAGAGTGAATGTTATTTATTAGTTTGTTCAGATAAATTGTATATAAATAGATTAAAGCTTTTAAATACTTAGTACATTGATATATAAATATGTAACTTTAGCAAACTCTCGCCACATCCAAGACCACCTTTGACACCTAACCTCTCACTTAATTTGACAGTTCATATCTTTGAGTCTTATATATTCATGTAGTTAACAGTAATTTAAGCTTAATTTTATGCAGTGGCCATTCAGATAAAGACAACAAGTACGGTGATGCCTGCTAATTATGTACTTTATACGTATATTTTAGTGTATATAGTTAGAATTATGTTATATTCTTTCTTGACAATTCTTTCTTGACAGCTGCCACAGTAAGATGCTGGACAACACAATGGACTAGATCTGGAATATAGTGCAATATGGAGCGACTGCAACAGCCTATTCTACGCGCAGAGAGGAATGCAAACGCCTGCAGCACTTATTATATGGGCCCATGCATATGTGGCAGTACTGGTCATCGACTCACTCTACGCAGCCAAAGTGAGGTGCTCACTATATGTGATATGTAATATAAAATGATTTTATGGTTAAACAGCTGACTTATAAACAATTAATTAAAGCAAGTGACATAGGTATTATATAATGAATTTATTAAATTAAATTGGATATGTATAGCTGTCACTGCTGCTGTCTAACCTACATGTATCAGAGACTGTATCACACCGCAAAGTATCTGATAATAAATGAATAGATAGATAAATAAATAAATATCAAATATATAACGGACACATAAATTTATTCGACATTTTCAATAAATTAATACATCACTAGATCAACGGCACATTTGAGCATTCTTTAGAGTAACGTCGGGCATGACTCATCAAGGTGACAGGTACATTCGTTTTTTCTCCTCAAAATCAACGAGTCTTCTGTAATAATGTATAATAGTATAAATTAATTCGATAGTCAGCTACATAAAATATACAATAAATAAATAAGTTAAACAGGAGACAAGTCAGGAATGATAAAATAAAGCTATGTTAACGTAATAAAATTATAGAGATATGAGTCATGCGCGGCACTCAACATACACCTCTCGGCACTTGCAATTATGCGTAAAATTATGGTCAGATGTTATAAGATAGAATAAATAAATAAATAAATTAGCAGTAAAGAACGGTCACTGAAATAAATTAGAAGACAAAAGACATATAAATAGTTGCGTTAATACGTGGTGAGAGCGGCCGGAGAGATATATATACGCGAGATTGAATTTTATGTCGTTTTCAGGTAATAATACGCCGGTGTGACCAGTCATACGATACATTAAGTGAGCCGATGGACCAAGTACTTACCCGATGACGTGGAATAGTCGGGCTTACCCACTGGATGACGCACCGAGGGCCCAGGAGACTCAGAACGCGCGCACTTCACCGAAACACAGACACCTCGCGGATTACCGATTATTGAGACCTGGCCGGTGCTGTGGGGTAATTAAAAGCGATGCAACTAAATAGAATGCGCTTTTCCCCGTGCACTGGGCCGAACTCCACGGTACTGCAATACGGAGCCGACCCGCGGCAAGGTCGGAGCAAGCTCCGTGCACCCGCCAGGTCTCAAAAATTAGTTTAATATTCTGAGTCTCCTATGGAGACTATCAGATATTAAATTCGAATCACCACGTGTTTGCTTTTTCATACAGTTCATCACCGCGTCTATTAACGGAAGTGTTCGCGAGGGCACGAGGCGACTAGGTGTTAATAGCAAGTCCAATATTGATTAATCTATTAATTCATAATTAAAGCAAGAATTCCGATTGTTTCTGGGGGCAAGGTGTTGTGCGTCATCCGCACTTACCATGAAGGAAACATCGGACTTCGAGCACGTGGTAGCTCCTGCATTCCGACGTGACGCCGAACCAATGCGTAATTGGCTCGCAGCCGAATGTGATGTCCTAACCCTAACTTTTTAATGAAATATAATATATACCTAAAGCCTCTGTCGAATGCCTAAGACACGGAAAAATCGCGCGGGGCGCAGTAACGCTATACGACATCTCGAATACGATCTTCATGTGGCCGATTTTCGATTATAACGCAATCATCGGCGAGGAGATAATCTTTGACGGGGAGTATGAGTTCCTGGTGCACGACCTGCCCGCGCAGTCCGCACCAGCCAGCACCATCCAAGAACCCCGCTCCCAGCCGCGAATCTCTCTCCAAGACTATTTGCAGAGAGCTTCCAACGAAAAGTAAGTAGCTAAATTGTTAAACAAATTATTATAAGATATATGTATACGCGTATATTTCTCGCGCTATTTTTCCTGTTGCGTCAGCCGAACGTGTCCGTGCAAGTTCAACGATCGCTTCTACAAAGGGAATGCCTGACCGGAAGGGTTTACGACCGACCCCTTTGTTTTTTTTTGGGCATAGTTTTTGCCTCGTCCGACGACTTCACTCGGGAAATGCACTCTTAAATGCTTGTTTCAAACTTTCTAGCTCCGATAATATTCCGTAATATTATTCAACGACACGCATGGACGCGTTTTATTCGCGGATACTATTAATTAATTAGTGTGATGTGCTTCCCTCGGTCTGATACCACCCGCGGTTCGCGCACGCATCCAGCCGCCGTATTCCAACATCGCGTCGGTTCAGTGCGCTGCATTACTTCTTTCGGTTATCGCCGCGTAAATAATTCAGCTGACGATTATCCTAATAGCGCCGAGTTTCTCTGCTATCGTTGTAGGGAATTAATACCCGAGGGCACCCTCTCTTACCGCTTGGAATTAACTCATTCATTTCAATTCGGATTCACCGGGTCCCAAGATTTCTGCGAGTGTTGTCGTACCCCGCTTTCGTTAATCCGCAAAATCGAGCACTGCGACACGTGTTCCGAGGTCGTTGTTGCCCTAGAAGTATTTGAAGAAGAGGGAGAGGCTATCGAACACGTCCGCGCTCGATATTATCTTGACGATACTAACGCTGCTTCAGACGTCATTATCTCGCGCCGACTCACGAACTTTTCCGTCTCGTTGCTTAATCGTGAGGAATAATAGCCAGGCGCGATCGCGCTAATACTAAGAATTAGATTCCCTGCTGCTCAATCGCACGTTTATTCTAGTGATCAGGGATTCGTACGTTAATACTCCTTAACTCTTCCGAACCGCTGCTGGTGATTTGCCGCTCGATTACTGGCAGCGTCGCCGAGAGGCGAGCGTATTTCCGCCTTTGTCCGGTGCCACGTGGTAATTTGTTTGGCAACACCCCCCGCGACGTGACATATTTTTGGTGACAGCAGTGGGATGCTGTTAATCGGGAGAGTCGAACATTTTGGCATATCTCATCGACCTACACCACTTTTCGCATCGTAACGTTAGTCTCATATGTTACGCGCGCCTGTAAAAGAGAAGGACGGTAATATGAATACGCGTCAAAATCCTAAAAAGCCTCTTACCGAAGAGGAGTTAGAGCGGATTCGCGCCGCGCAGGAGGAACGCGCCGCGTAGTTAGCCGCCGAAACCGATGCGTTAAACAGAGAAAGAGAGAAAACCCGCGTGGAGAATGCCGCGATGCAGCGAGATCGCGCCGACGTCGAGGAGAATCGGGCGGCTATTCGTGAAATGGGCGACATGCTAGCGTCGCTGCGCGCCGAATTACACAATATGCGGCGTGAGATGGACACGCGCCGCGACCCGCCCCTGCGAAGTCCTAGCATCCCACTGGGCCAGCCGTTCGGCGAGACCTGTCCGCTGTTCGGAGACCACAACGACTCAAACATCGAGGCCCTCGCGGTATCCAAAATTACTTATCGAAAGACAACCGAGTATGTGCCAATTTTCGATGGGTACAATATTTCATTGTCGAAGTTTCTCGGAGCGTGTAGGCAAGCTCGCGATATATTGCCCCCGCATTACGAAAAGTCCCTCACGCGACTATTAATGACCAAATTACGAGGGCATGCTCATTTCCGCGGTCGCCGACGAACCTTGCGATATGGTGACTCAACTCTCTGACCTGCTTAATAGTGCCTTCGGTCAAGAGCGTAGCCCAGTATCGGGGAGAACTAACCGCCGTGCACCTTCGACCGAACGAACATATCCTGGACTATATAGACCGCGTCAAAGAGATTAGGTCCGCGATAACGACGGGGAACGACGCGCTCGCGGTATCTTAAACCCTGCCCAAGAAATAGAGATTACAGCGCAGTGTTTCTGTGAGGGGTTATCCACGCCGTATCGTCTGCAGCTGCAGCCGGAGTACTACCACGCGCCCTTCGAAGCATTCGCAGCTGCCAAAATAATCGCGAAGCGCGATGAAATTAAACGGCAACGCTACAGTCTGCCCGCGCGGCTAGGACAACCGCCGCCGCAACGACCGCCCAACACCCCCCGACGCTCACCCGAGCCAAACGCATGGCGCAACTCGCGTTACAGACCGGCGTCACCGCCGGGAAGACGACGCACTCACCCCCGCTTTGATGAATACAGGGGTCGAGAGCGGAACTACTCACTGCGCCCCGAATGCCCCGGAACGCCGCGAAGAAACGCGATCAACATACCATTATGAGAACCGGAACGCGCCCGAGCCGAGAAATGGAGAAGGGCCGCGTGATTTAGCACCGCCGCGGAATGACAAATGGTGCCGATACTGTAAAAACCGCGGCCATGAGATTGAGGAATGCCGAAAACGGCAATATAACAATAGTCGAATCAACGGGCCGGGAAATGGTCGGGATCTGTCTCGCGGGACGGACGCGGTGCGCGCGGATCCTCCGAGAAACCCGCGTCCGGTAAATACGGTGAATACAGCGATCACGTTGGACACGGCTCACGATGAAGCGTCCGAATCGCTATCTTGAATCTATCGGAACCATCTCACGCCCCGTCAGTCCTGCTATCCGCTAGCGGTTTAGTGGGACCGACCAACTTCATGGTCGACACGGGAGCCGCGCCTAACCTCATCAAGAAACGATCTCTATACCCAGATACCCCCATCGCGAGGGACGATACAATCCACCTTACAGGGATCACGAGTGAGCAAATAGAGACCCTAGGGTCTGTAGAAATTCAGTTCAAAGGGCATAAAATAAATCTACACACCGTTTCTGATAACTTCCCCATCGCACAGGAAAGGATCTTAGGATCCGACTTCCTCCGCGATGACGCCACTATCGATTTCGGTCGTGAAACGGTCGAGTGGCGGGAGGGAATTAAACTACCTTTTGCGCATCCAGGGAAGCTTCACGTGCCCGCGCGCTCACGGGCCGCCTTTAACGTGAATGTGTCTAATACCGAGACTGAAGTCGGATACCTCCCGCGACTTAGCGTCGGAGAGGGGATCTTCTTGAGGGAAGCGATTGTTACAAACAGAGAAGGAAAAGCGTACGCGCAAATCGTAAACACAACAGAGTCAGACCGCGAAATTGCTGTCCCCACAGTTCAGTTAGAAGAAATCGAATTAATCGCGTCGAAACCCGCGCAGAAGCGCCGCGCCGTCAACTGCGTCACTACGTCTCGATCAGAAGAAGCACCGCGCGAAATCGATAGGGCTGCCTTGGTCCGCGACTTACTTAAATTAGACCACCTCAGCGCCATAGAGGCGGAGCACGTTAACGCTCTCGTGGAAGATAACGCCGACCTTTTTCAACTCCCCGCAGACCTGCTGGGTCACACCAACGCAACTTCTCACACCATCGCAATGACGGACAACTCCCCGGTGAATGTAAAACAATACAGATTTCCGCCGATGCATAGGGAAGAAATTACCAAACAAATAAATAAACTTTTAGAAGATAATGTTATCGAGCATTCGAATTCGCCGTACAATTCACCCCTGTGGATCGTGCCCAAAAAACCCGACTCTCAGGAAAACCGGCGTTGGCGTATGGTGATAGATTTCCGCGCGCTAAACGAAAAGACAATAGGAGACCCCCTTCCTAATATAGCCGAAATACTTGACCAGTTGGGAAGCGCTAAATACTTTAGTGTCTTCGATCTCGCATCTGGTTTTTAGCAGATACCGATGAGTCGGACGCACCGAAGACGGCTTTTTCCATGCTCTTCGGGTATTATCATTTTAAGCGTATGCCGTTCGGGCTGAAGAATGCCTCGGCGACGTTCCAGTGACTCATGGACCAGGTGCTGACCGGGCTGCAAGGAACGGAAATGTTCGTGTACTTAGACGATATCGTTATATACGCCAGCTCCTTACGAGAACACGAAATCAAATTCAAGCGTTTGGCCGACCGACTGCGAAACGCGAGACTCCGCCTGCAGCCAGACAAATGCGTTCCTCCGGAGGGAAGTCACGTACCTGGGCCACGTAATTAGCGAGGACGGGATAAAATCCGATCCAAAGAAAATACATGCCGTGAAAAACTTCCCGCGTCCGCGCACGGCAAAGAATATTAAACAGTTTTTGGGCCTGGTTATTATCGTAGATTTATTCCAAATTTCTCTGCTAAAAAACTGCTAAGCCTTTAACCGACTTGCTGAAAAAAGAAGTACGTTTTCAATGGGAAGACTCGCAAGAGCGCGCATTCGAAACGCTAAGGGCGGCCTTTTGCTCCGAGCCATTATTGCAATACCCCGATTTTACGAGGCCTTTCGTTGTAACAACGACGTAACAAGACGCTTCGAAACACGCCATCGGCGGTATTTTAAATCAGGGACCATTAGGCAAAGATCTTCCTATAGCCTACGCTTCTCGACTGTTGAGCTCACTCGAGCAAAACTACTCAACAATCGAGAAGGAACTCTTGAGCATTGTTTATTGCGTAAACTATTCCGACTATTTTCGACCGTATCTTTACGGTCGTAAATTCCAACTGGTCACCGACCACAAGCCTCTGACGTGGCTACATTCTGTGACATCAGGAGAGCCAACGGGTAAAATTTTTCCTTTGTGACGTCAGGAGAGCCAACGTAAAAATTTTTCCTTCCCCTTTTATCCCACCTACGCAGAAGCGCCACTATTCTAGCCGCCAAAGTTGGCAATAACCGGCTCCCCTGTCGTCGACATACCACGTGTTGCGCCTTACCGCCAGTAAATATACACTATAACAAATATAAGTATTATAATAATAGGCAATCTCATAGGTTGCAAATTATTAGATAACCAATAGTAGTAAGCATTTTTCCTAGAATAAGTAATAAAAATAAATAATAATAATAAATAAAATGATAAATAACAATAACGAATCATGCTAACAATAAATCTAATTAATTGTAAAACTATTTCTATAATAAGGATCGGGTTGCTGTTGCGCGCATCATCTCCAGTCAGCCGCGCGCTGATTGGCCGACCACCGACCATTATAGATATGTACGTCTAGTCTAACTCTATGGTCTATGACCGCCGTGAGCGCCACGTGCGTTGGCGTACCCACGCCATCCGCCATCTTGCGCCACGTGCTTCGGCGTACCCACGCTACCGCCATGTTGGGCAACAGCGCCGCCGCAGGCACGCGTTACAACGCGCGGCCATACTCGGGCACTCTTGTGCGCGTCGTCGACTAGTGAACATCGCGCGAGCGTCGTCTCGTTCAAGTATAAGCGTGTTTCAATTTCTAGACTTAGTTCAAATTGTTTCAATCTCTAGTTTTAGTTCAAATCCTATTAATAGTTCAAATTCTAGTTTGATATATATAGTGTTAATGTTCCGTGAGTGTAAATTCAGTGAATATCTAAATATAACGATTTCTATTTAACGCCACGTGTCCTTCATTATTTCATTCCTTGTCGCCGAGATTCCGATAAACGGAAGTGTTCGCGAGGCTAAAGAGGCAACGGGCGTTCATCATAACTCAAGTCTTCTTTTACCGAATAATTAACAGCCAAAGCAAGAATTCCGATCGTTTCTGGGGGCAAGGTGTTGTGCGTTATCCGCACTTACCACAAAGGAAACATTGGACTTCGAGCACGCGGTAGCTCATGCATTCCAACGCGACGCCGAACCATAATGCGTAATTGGCTCGCAGCCGAATGCAATATCCTTACCCTAACCTTTTAACTAAATACAATGTACGCCTAGAGCCTCTGCCGAATGCCTAAGGCACGGAAGAATCGCGTGGGTCGTAACAACGCACTTCGGCGACTTGAATACGACCTCCACGTGGCCGCGATTTACGACCATAACGCGATCATCGGCGAAGAAGTGACTTACGACGGCGAGTACGAACTCCTCGTGCACGATCGCCTCTGGAGCGCCTTACCAGCCCCATCCGTGCCCGTAGCAGCTTACCAGGGAAGCAGCTTTCGACCGCGTATCTCCCTCGAGGAGTATCTGCGCAGAGTAAACACCGAAAGGTAAGTGAGAATCTTACATTGAGTTTTATTCCCGATTGCTTTCGCGTTTTCCCATCGGGCATACGTTTACACCAGTGAAATATCGAGTATAAAGAAATTAGATGTAAACGAATATAATTGTACTCGTCGCGCTCAGGATTCTTTCGGGTTGCATCATTCGCTTTGTTCGCGTCGACCGACCGCCGCATAGTTGCATCACTCGACCGGAAGGGTTTTACCGACCCTTTTTTGCCTCCCTTGCCACTTTCCCCTAAGGCATGCCGGGTTTTGAGCCGCTTTATCGCACGGAAATATTCTAGTTTCGAAATACCATTTAACGTTGAATATTCGCCGCGTAATGTTAACACCCGTTATTTGACGTGATGTTCCCGCCTTGTTTTCTCGAGCCAAGAGATTCGCGCACCCACCCAGGCACCGTATACAGGTATCGTAGGAGTACGGTGCGTTGCCTTACCACGTTTGAATATCGACGCGTAGACGACGCTATCGCCGAGTCGTTCCCTAACAGTGCCGAATATCTTTGCTTTCGATGCAAGGAAGAAATACCGGAGGGAACTCTTACGTATCGTCTTGAATTGGCCCACGCGTTCCAGTTTGGGTATACTTCTGCCCGGGATCATTGCGATTGCTGCCGTACCAGTCTTGTAATAGTCCGCGACATTGAGTTTTGCCCTGACTGCACCGAAGTTTTTACCGTGTCTCTAGAAGTGCTCAGGGAATTAGGTAATGCCATAGAGAACATCTGCGGACGATATTACCTCGACGAGGCGAATCCCGCTCTCGACGGCATTTTATCGCGCCGGCTAACCAATTTCTCCGTTGCACTGATCCGCTTACAGTCTAATAATCACCCGACGTCTGGTTAAACGCAAGGTTAGCCGTGTAATCCGCTGAAATTCCTCGAGAGCATTTTCAATAATTTGCCGCTGAGATTATCGGAGAGGTCCCCGCGGTTTTGACGTAACATAATCAGGGTTTCGTACTCCTTAGTTCCTTAACTCCTCCGAACCGCTGCTGGCGATTTGCCGCTCGATCGCTGGCAGCGTCGAGAGGCGAGCGTATTCCCGCCTTTGTCCGGTGCCACGTGGTGATTTGCTTGGCAACCTCGCCACCGCCTGCGACGTAACATATTTCTGGTGACAGCGGTGGGATTCGTTAATCGGAGGAATCGAAAATTTCGACACATCCTACCGACCCGCGTCATATTCGCGCTGTAACTATTTCTTATGCTTCGTACACTGGTAAAGGGCGAGAAAGAAACGGACATGACCACACGCGCTCAGAAGGGAAAGCTCGCGAACGACGACGCAGAGATGACCTCCGTAGACAGGCCGGGTGCCACTAAGTATACCGACAGCGAATTCGATGTCATGCAAGCCAACATGGCCAAGCGCGCCGCACAATTACAAGCCGACGCCGACGCATTACAACGGGAAAGAGAGGAAATTCGGGCGGAGAGCGCCGCGCTACGAAGAGACCGCGCTGAAGCGGAACAGAGTCGAACCGCCGTGCGCGAAATGAATAATATGCTTGCTGCAATGCGCGTTGAATTAAATAACATTCGCCACGAAATCGAAACACGGCGCGACCTACCACCGCGAAGC
Source organism: Pogonomyrmex barbatus (assembly GCF_055798465.1). NCBI lineage: Eukaryota > Metazoa > Arthropoda > Insecta > Hymenoptera > Formicidae > Pogonomyrmex > Pogonomyrmex barbatus. The sequence goes on from NW_028297098.1 coordinate 10,367,332, forward strand.
CCCAGCCTTCCCGCCGTGCAATGGTTCACGGAAACGCCCGCCCTTCTCGGCGAGCTGAATGAGTCGGGCACGGAACTCCCTCCCGCGCCGAAGATAACTTATCGCGAAGCGACCGAGTTCGTTCCAATTTTTGATGGTTATAACATCCCTTTGTCGAAATTCCTCGGAGCGTGCAGGCAAGCGCGCGACATCCTGCCGCCTCATTTCGAGAGACCCCTCACGCGTTTACTGGTAGCGAAATTGCGCGGCCACGCTCAGCCGTCGCCGACGAATCGTGCGACACAGTGACACAACTGTCAGACTTATTAAATAGTGCCTTCGGCTCAATAAAAAGTGTTGCGCAATACCGCGGGGAATTGACCGCTGTGCACCTCAAATCGGGAGAGCATATACTAGATTACATCGACCGCGTCAAGGAGCTCCGAGCCTCCATAAGGGACGGAGAACGCCGGGCCCACGGTACGATAGATTCCGCGACGAGCCAGGAGATAGACGAACTCACCGCTTCATGTTTCTGTGAGGATCTGCCCACCCCACTTCGTTTACAACTCAAACCGGAACATTTTCACCAGCCGTTCGAGGCATTTGCCGCCGCGAAGACCATAGCCAAGTGTGATGAGATAGAACGGCAGCGTTACGAAATGCCGCCCCGTCAAGGGCCGAGTCCAAATAAACAAATCCTTAGCGCAAACCGTCGTTTCCCCGAAACAGATGCGGGCCCTAGTCTGCGCTACAGGCAGCCCGCACCGCCGAAACGACGACGCTCGCCACCGCGACTCGATACATACAGAGACCGCGATCGGAATTATTCACCGCGCTACCCTTCCGAGTGGGCCGAGCGCCGCGGCGAAGTGAGACGAGCCGCGCCGCTTTATGAGAAACGCGAATTACCTACGTCGAGGGGAGGCGACAGAGGGCCGCGCGACTACGGATCGCAGCCTAACGATAAATGGTGCAGGTATTGCAAAAATCGCGGCCATGAAATCGAGGAATGTCGGAAACGACAATATAATAACAGTCGCCTCAACGAACCGGGAAACGGTCGGGATCCGCCCCGTGGGTCGGACGCAGCGCGTGCGGATCCTCCAAGGAGTACGCGTCCGGTGAGCGTCGTGGAGACGACCGAAGAAGCGTCAGGATTGCAGTCTTAAATCCGCAAGAATATTCACACGCCCCCACTATAACATTGTCCGCGCGTGGCTTAATCAAGGAAACTAATTTCATGGTCGACACAGGAGCGGCACCGAATCTAATAAAAGAGCGCTGCTTACATCCCGAGACTCCGGTATTCAGACGCGATACAATATACTTGACTGGGATCACCGAAGGCAGGCTGGAAACTCTCGGGTCGGCTCGTATAGAATTTATGGGCCACAAGATAACCCTACACGTGGTACCTGACCGAAGAATTCCTGCGCGATAATGCCAAAATCGATTTCGGGCGAAAACAGATAGAGTGGCAAGGAATACGCCTGCCCTTCGCCCAACGGAAAACTATCGTAATACCAGGTCGCTGCCGCGCCACATTTTGTATGAACGTCGCGAACCCGGAAATAGCGGTCGGTTATATTCCGCGACTTAGAGTCTGCGATGGGGTATATCTCGGCGAAGCGGTCGTGACTAATCGCAATGGAAAGGCATATTCGCAAATAATCAATTCGACCGAATCCGATAAAGAAATCGCCATTCCTACTATTCAACTCAAGGAGATCGAATCAATCTCACGGGACCTCCCTAGGGAAGAGTCCTCCCTTAATTGCGGGGTTATAGGCCAGAAAGTAGAATTCAGAAAGAATCTCAGCGATTCGAACGCTCCTTCGTTTAGAGCACCTCAGTCGGGTAGAGATGGAGCATGTCGGTAGGCTCATCGGAAAAAACCCAGACCTTTTCCAGCTCCCTTCCGACCACCTCGAGTACACAGACGCTACCGCTCACACGATTACGACGACGGATAACCAACCCGTTAATACAAAACAATATCGATTTCCGCTTATACATAAAGAGGAAATTACTAAGCAAGTAAACGAGCTACTAAAAAACGATGTAATCCGTCCCTCCAGTTCCCCATACAATTCCCCTCTGTGGATTGTTCCTAAGAAACCGGATTCGAAAGGTAATAAACGATGGCGCATGGTCATAGACTACAGAGCGCTCAATGAGAAAATAATAGGCGATGCGTACCCCCTCCCCAACATAACCGAAATCCTAGATCAACTGGGGAGCGCGAAATATTTTAGCGTTTTCGATCTAGCGTCGGGCTTCCATCAAATACCGATGCATAAGTCGTACGCGCCGAATACGGCTTTCTCCACGCCCTTCGGGCATTATGAATTTAAGCGCATGCCGTTCGGGTTAAAAAACGCCCCGGCGACCTTCCAACGATTTATGGATCAGGTGTTGAGCGGCCTCCAAGGAACCGAGGTATTCGTGGTACCTCGACGATATTGTGGTATATGCTAGCTCACTGCGGGAACACGAAATAAAATTTAATAAGCTGGCCGAAAGATTGAGAGGCGCGAAGCTCCGCCTCCAGCCTGACAAGTGCGAATTTCTGCGGAAAGAAGTCACATATCTGGGCCACGTAATCGGAGAAGACGGGGTGAAGCCCGACCCCAAAAAAATTCACGCCGTTGAAAATTTTCCGCGCCCTCATACCGCGAAAAACATTAAACAATTTCTCGGACTCGCGGGTTACTATCGGAGATTTATACCGAACTTCTCGAAAACAGCTAAACCTCTGACGGATTTATTAAAAAAGGAGGTACCGTTCGGATGGGGTGACCCACAAGAAAACGCGTTCGCGCAGCTTAAACACGCCCTATGCACGGAACCCCTTCTCCAATATCCCGACTTTTCTCAACAATTCGTCGTAACTATAGATAGACGCCTCCAAATTCGCGATTGGCGGAATCCTCAGCCAGGGACCGCTTGGCAAGGATCTCCCTATCGCATACGCGTCCCGATTACTAAATCCGCCGGAACAGAACTACTCCACGATCGAAAAAGAACTGCTCGCTATAGTTTATTGCGTAAATTACTTTAGACCGTATTTATACGGAAGAAGATTCCAGCTCGTCACTGACCACAAACCCTTGACGTGGTTGCATTCGGTTAAGGACCCCACGTCACGATTGGTCAGATGGCGATTAAAATTAGCCGAATACGAATATGAAGTTGTGTATCGAGCCGGCAAAACCAATGTAAACGCAGACGCGCTGTCACGAAACCCCGCTCTTCCCGTCCTTCCCCTCGAGAGCGCATTGAATATCGCGAGACGGAACAATAGCGAGCCCGAGGAAGACTCGTCAACCGATGACGATGCCGAAACCTGCCCCCACGTCGTCACTCCCGATGAGGACCTCGATAGTGACACCAGCGAAGAATCTCTATTTAACGCGAATAATGCTCCGTTTCAATTCCATCACGCGAAAGTGAAGGAAATCGGAGATACTGGAGACTTTACGAGTAGAAGTGACAACCTGATGGTATTCGTGAGCGTCCAAGGTGAACCTTACGATTTAGGGGCTCGGATGCTCAGCCAACAGGGACTACTGCCTAAATTGCGGGACGTCATGTTGAGCAGGACAAACGTCACGCAAAGCGGCAAACGGCGAGTTATTGCATTGCCGATTGAAGTAAATGTCTCCGCGATAACCACGCTAGAAAGTATTAGAGAGGCCGTGGTGTCACTATTCGACGTCATAAACGAACTCGACATACGGTCCATATCTATTTGCAAGGAAGATGCGAGTGGAGTACCGTGGAGGAAAATAGAAAAGGTTATTCGCGACGCATTTTGGAACCAAGATATAGAAATATCGATATGCGGTAATAAAATCACTGTTCCACCCCCCGAGGATAGAATCCGCCTGATTGAAGAATATCACGCGTCCGCAATAGGAGGCCATAAAGGCATAAATAAAACATGCGCGCGCCTCAAATCGCGGTACAATTGGCCTAGACTGAAGGAAGAAAGTAACGCGGTTCATAAATAATTGCGAAGGCTGCCAGTTGAAAAAATTGGTTAGAGTAAAGACCCGATAGCCCATGATTCTAACGGATACACCCGACAAAGCGTTTGATAAGATATCTATGGATATCATGGGGCCGCTCCCCACCACTCGCAAGGATCACTCGTACATACTTACTATACAAGATCTCTTGACGAAGTACTCACTAGCTATTCCCCTCAAGGGGATCTCGGCTATCGACGTGGCCGACGCTTTTGTAAACGAATTCATCTGCGTGCATGGTGCCCCGCGAGCGGTACTAACGGACCAAGGGTCTCATTTTCTAAATTCTTTAATGCGTAACATAGCTCGCAAATTCAGAATTAAACAGTGTAAGATCATTGTGTACCACCCTTAGTCCAATGGCTCCGTGGAGCGCTCGCACCATGTACTTTGGGAGTACTTGAAATAATTTGTCAATGACCATCACGATTGGGACGAATACCTAAAATTAGCTAGTTTTTCTTATAACACGAGCGTACATGAGGGAACGAAATTCACCCCTCACGAATTGGTCTACGGGAGCGTCGCGCGTACTCCCGAAAGCGATCCCTTCCCCGAGGACGAGCGCGACGAAAGCTACGCTGGCTACCTACTCGAACTAAATGCGAAAATAAGCGAATCCCAGAGAGCCGCGCGTCGTAATCTGAATGCCGCGAAGGTTAGATCGAAGCGATACTATGATAAAAGGGTTAAGGCATGCAACTTCGAAGTGGGAGACCGGGTGTACATGCTTAAAGAACCTGTGAGAAATAAATTAAGTCCACAATACACCGGTCCCTACAAAATAGCGGAAATGCTAAGTAATAATAATGTTAAGTTAGAGATAAGGCCAGGTAGATTGCGTACTATCCATATGGACAAACTGAAGAAGGCGGGGAATCGGAGCCCCACCACACGCCGTGCCCCACCACAACCAGAGCCGGGGACGAGCGAGCAACCAAGCGGCAGTCGACACACGTTACCCCTTGAAGAAATATGGAGCCACAGCGAATCCTAACGCTTCTACTGTTCCCGACGCTCGGTTTTGGCTTGACGGGCTACGACTGCGGAGGCAGCGGACTCAATATCACAACCTTGTCGCTGCTAGACGTCGGCGCCTGTAATGTCAAGGATATGGAGCCAGCGAGCACGGAGACGTACGTACAACTCATGCAGAGTTCCGATTTCGAGAGCTTGCCAATAATTCAATGCCGAATTGAAATCGACCGGACCATATACTACTGCGGCATGCACTCGCACGTATCAATTGTATCCGACGGTCGAAAGGTGTACATCAAAGAGGTCGGCTGGCAAACCTGCCAGAAAATCCACGAGACTGGAACTTTCGCGCTGGGAACCGCCTTCGTGGATAGATTGATCGTAAACGCCACGAATCATAGGAGCGTCACTATGGCTGGACAAACGCACGCTGATGGCCGCTGTTCCGGAACGCAGTATACGGACGGATTCGGAACATGGGAGAGCGTGGTAGTACAAGCATCCTTAAAGGTGGTATTGAGGACGTTTGAAGCACCATTCAAACGGTCAGCGAACTCATTAAATCTGCCATCTGGAACGCGCTGCCCCGTGCAACTGGGGAGCTGCGCCGATTTCGACGGTACGAAAACCTTCTGGAAAACACCGTCCGATGACAGCTGCCACTTCAACCAGTACGATATACTTTACGAGGGCATGGCCATAAAACTGTCGCCGAGGCCTAAGCAAACAGCCCTAGTGGTATATACAGTGACCACTGGAGATACAACGTTCGCCTTGACAAAAACGACGGAATTCAACCTATGTGGCTACCGACTTTTCCAGACCGAGCACCCAAAGCTTGTTATACTAGAAACACAGCGAGGACGCACGTTCAAATCTAAGTCACAGATTTCAGTTAACAACTTAGATATATTCTCCTAAACGAATTCGAAATTCGTTTACGTGGAGAAACATGTGAAGACGCAACTTACCAGGCTTTACCACGACATTATGGAGCAGAAATGTGCATTAGAGCGTCAGATCCTCCAGAATGCGCTCTCATTGGCAACCATAGCCCCAGATGAAATGGCCTTCCGGATAATGAAAGCCCCTGGATATACAGCAGTCACAGCCGGAGAAGTCCATCCATATTATCCAATGCGTCCCAGTAGAATGCAAGCTGCGACATACCGAAGAGTGTTACAACGAGTTGCCAGTCACCTACCGCAATTCGTCGCACTTCTTATTGCCACGCACCAGAATTTTGACCAGGACAGGAACACATAAAGACTGCAACGAGTTGCTTCCCGGCATGTACAAACTGCACGGCAGCTGGTACCGAGTAGGCATGAAGCCGATCGAGTCGCTTCCTCCGCCGACGATCCAGCCGCTTTCTACCCCCACGTGGAAATACGTCAGTCCGGACGCACTCGCCATCAGCGGGATCTACTCCGCAGACGATCTGAACCGACTGCGAGACCACATAATGTTCCCAGTCGAAAAGTCGTCTATGCTGAATACAATAGCGCGAGGGGCCTTAGGACAGGACGTCCCGAGCGGGAGTATTTCCTTGATGAATCTTCTCGACGAAAAGTCTTTAGAACGGATCGCTGAAAATACAGGGAAACGATTATCACGGCAAGGATTTATCACGTTTGGCTCGGCCAGCGCAGGAGTCTTGGCGTTATTCGTGATAGCCAGACTGATCAAGTTAGTGATCGATACGATCATCCACGGATACGCGCTGCACAGAATATACGATGGAGCCTTCATATATTGGGAGCAGTATGGTCATCAGTCACTAATCTTTTGCTGCACATGGGCAATCCAGCAACAAAACCCGACTCGCCTAGCAGGGAACGCCTCATGCCAATAGCTCAGAGCTCGACAGAAGACACACCGACGGCGCCCGAAATCGCCCCTAGTGCTGAAAAGGGAAAGTTTAGTGAGCATGTGCGGTCATACAGTGAACTCCAAAAATACTTACGCGAGGACGAGTGTAGAGACAAATAAGTGCGATAACTAATTACAAGCGCTAGCATATAAGACGAATAAACATAAGTAAAATAATTGTAGCTCAAACCTTCTGCAACCTCTTAGAGCAGGGGAAACGCAGGGCACCTGGCCCTACATTTCTTCTTAGGGGGGGAGGTGTGACGTCAGGAGAGCCAACGTAAAAATTTTTCCTTCCCCTTTTATTCCACCTGCGCAGAAGCGCCACTATTCTAGCCGCCAAAGTTGGCAATAACCGGCTCTCCTGCCGACATACCATACTGACCACGTGTTGCGCCTTACCGCCAGTAAATATACACTATAACGAATATAAGTATTATAATAATAGGCAATCTCATAGGTTGCAAATTATTAGATAACCAATAGTAGTAAGCATTTTTCCTAGAATAAGTAATAAAAGTAAATAATAATAATAAATAAAATGATAAATAACAATAACGAATCATGCTAACAATAAATCTAATTAATTGTAAAACTATTTCTATAATAAGGCTCGGGTTGCTGTTGCGCGCATCATCTCCAGTCAGCCGCGTGCTGATTGGCCGACCACCGACCATTATAGATATGTACATCTAGTCTAACTCTATGGTCTATGACCGCCGTGAGCGCCACGTGCGTTGGCGTACCCACGCCATCCGCCATCTTGCGCCACGTGCTTCGACGTACCCACGCTACCGCCATGTTGGGCAACAGCGCCGCCGCAGGCACGCGTTACAACGCGCGGCCATACTCGGGCACTCTTGTGCGCGTCGTCGACTAGTGAACATCGCGCGAGCGTCGTCTCGTTCAAGTATAAGTATGTTTCAATTTCTAGACTTAGTTCAAATTGTTTCAATCTCTAGTTTTAGTTCAAATCCTATTAATAGTTCAAATTCTAGTTTGATATATATAGTGTTAATATTCCGTGAGTGTAAATTCAGTGAATATCTAAATATAACGATTTCTATTTAACGCCACGTGTCCTTCATTATTTCATTCCTTGTCGCCGAGATTCCGATAAACGGAAGTGTTCGCGAGGCTAAAGAGGCAACGGGCGTTCATCATAACTCAAGTCTTCTTTTACCGAATAATTAACAGCCAAAGCAAGAATTCCGATCGTTTCTGGGGGCAAGGTGTTGTGCGTTATCTGCACTTACCACAAAGGAAACATTGGACTTCGAGCACGCGGTAGCTCATGCATTCCAACGCGACGCCGAACCATAATGCGTAATTGGCTCGCAGCCGAATGCAATATCCTTACCCTAACCTTTTAACTAAATACAATATACGCCTAGAGCCTCTGCCGAATGCCTAAGGCACGGAAGAATCGCGTGGGTCGTAACAACGCACTTCGGCGACTTGAATACGACCTCCACGTGGCCGCGATTTACGACCATAACGCGATCATCGGCGAAGAAGTGACTTACGACGACGAGTACGAACTCCTCGTGCACGATCGCCTCTGGAGCGCCTTACCAGCCCCATCCGTGCCCGTAGCAGCTTACCAGGGAAGCAGCTTTCGACCGCGTATCTCCCTCGAGGAGTATCTGCGCAGAGTAAACACCGAAAGGTAAGTGAGAATCTTACATTGAGTTTTATTCCCGATTGCTTTCGCGTTTTCGGGCATACGTTTACACCAGTGAAATATCGAGTATAAAGAAATTAGATGTAAACGAATATAATTGTACTCGTCGCGCTCAGGATTCTTTCGGGTTGCATCATTCGCTTTGTTCGCGTCGACCGACCGCCGCATAGTTGCATCACTCGACCGGAAGGGTTTTATCGACCCTTTTTTGCCTCCCTTGCCACTTTCCCCTAAGGCATGCCGGGTTTTGAGCCGCTTTATCGCACGGAAATATTCTAGTTTCGAAATACCATTTAACGTTGAATATTCGCCGCGTAATGTTAACACCCGTTATTTGACGTAATGTTCCCGCCTTGTTTTCTCGAGCCACGAGACTCACGCACTCACCCAGGCGCCGTATACAAATATCGTATGAGTACGGTGCGTTGCCTTATCACATTTGGATATCGACGCGTAGACGACGCTATCGCCAAATCGTTCCCTAACAGTACCGAATATCTTTGCTTTCGATGCAAGGAAGAAATACCAGAAGGGACTCTTACGTATCGTCTGGAACTGGCCCATGCGTTCCAGTTTGGGTACACTTCCGCCCGGGATCATTGTGATAGCTGCCGTACCAGTCTTGTAATAGTCCGCGACATCGAGCTTTGCCTTGACTGCACCGAGGTTTTTATCGTATCTCTGGAAGTGCTCAGAGAATTAGGTAACACCATAGAAAACATCTCCGGACGATATTACCTTGACGAGACGAATCCCACTCCCAACGGCATTTTATCGCGCCGACTAACCAATTTCTCCGTTTCACTGATCCGCTCACGGTCAAATAATCACTCGACGTCTGGCTAATCGCAAGGTCAGCCGTGTAATTTGCTGAAATCCCTCGAGAGCGTTTTCAATAATTTGCCGCTGAGATTATCAGAGGGGTCCCCGCGGTCTTGACGTGACATATTTGGTGACAGCGGTGGGATATCGTTAATCGGGAGAGTCGAACATATCGGCAAATCTCTCCGACCCACCCAGCGTTCGTACCGTGATTATCGCACCTTATGCTTCGCACCCCGGTAAAATCTAAAGAGAGCGATATGAATACTCGGAATAACCCCAAGAAACCTTTGACCGAGCAGGAGCTCGATAGGATTCGCGCCGCGCAAAAGGAGCGTGCCGCGCAATTGCAGGCCGACGCCGATGCGTTAGAAAAGGAAAGAGAGAGAGTCCGCGCAGAGAATGAAGCGGTAAACCGGGAAAAGGATAGAATTAGGCTGGGACACGACGCGGTAAACCGGGAGAAGGAGCGAGTTCGGGCAGAAAACGCCGCTTTGCAGCGGGACCGCGCCGATGCCGAGGAAGGCTGAGCCGCGTTACGCGAGATGAGCGATATGATGGCGTCGTTGCGCGCCGAATTAAATAGCATGCGACGCGAAATGGACATACGCGACCCTCCATTGCGAAGCCCCAACCTACCGCCAGGCCAGCCGTTCGGTGAGACGCCACCGCTATTCGGGGATCACAACGAGTCGGGTGCCGAACCGCCCGCCGTTCCGAAGATTACTTACCGGGAAGCCACCGAGTACGTCCCGCACTTCGACGGTTATAATATACCGCTGTCCAAGTTCCTCGGGGCCTGTAGGCAAGCTCGCGATATCCTTCCCCCGCATTACGAAAGACCCCTCACGCGTCTACTTATAACCAAACTACGGGGTCACGCGCATTCCGCGGTAGCCGACGAACCCTGCGAGTCAGTTACACAACTCTCGGATCTGCTCAACAGTGCCTTCGGTTCCGTCAAGAGCGTAGCGCAATATCGAGGAGAACTGACCGCCGTACACCTCCGTCCCAACAAGCATATCCTAGATTACATAGACCGCGTTAAAGAACTTCAATCTGCAATACGCGACGGGGAACGACGCGCTCGCGGGACCCTGAATCCTGCGGTGACCAGTGAAATTGACGAGCTTACTGCTCACTGTTTCTGCGAGGGCCTCCCCACCCCCGCTACAGCTGCGGCCGGAGCATTATCGCGAGCCTTTCGAAGCTTTCGCAGCTGCAAAAATGATCGCGAAGCGCGATGAGCTCGAACGCCAGCGTTACGGGCTCCCCGCGCGACTCGGACAACCGCCAAGACAAACGACCGATGCACGCCGCCGATCACCGGAGCCGGACGTGGGACGCAACATGCGTTACAGATCAACGCCCCCTACTGAGAGGCGACAGTCCCCCCGCGATATAGCGATTACAGGAACCGCGAACGAAATTATCAGCCACACCGCTTCTCCGAGCACCGCACCGAGATGCGACCAGCGCCGCGATACGATAACAGAAACCCATCCGGGCCGCGGAATGGAGACCGTGTCACGCATAACTTCGAAACGCCGCGAAACGACAAGTGATGTAAGTACTGTAAGAATCGCGGGCATGATATCGAAGAGTGCCGCAAACGACAGTATAATAACAGTAAATTTAACGGGCCGGGAAACGGTCAGGATCCGCCTCGCGGGATGGACGCGCCGCGTGCGGATCCCCTGAGAAATGCGCGTCCGGTGAACACGGTAGAAACGGTTCGCGAGGAAGCACAAACACCCGAGTCGCAATCCTAAATCTACCTGGGCCGTCTCACGCCCCCTCCATTCTGCTATCCATTAGCGGTTTAGCAGAACCAACCGACTTTATGGTCGACACCGGGGCCGCACTTAACCTTATAAAGAAAAAACACGTGCACCCGAGCACGCCCATCGTCAAAAATGATACGATCTATCTCACAGGGATAACGACCGGCAGAATCGAGACCTTAGGGTCGATGACCGTCCAGTTCCGGGGTCACGAGATAAACTTGCACACCGTTCCTGACAGCTTCCCGATCGCGCAGGGAGGAATCCGACTTCCTCCGCGATGACGCCACTATCGACTTCGCTCGCGAAATAGTCGTATGGCGGGGGATCAAGCTACCCTTCAAGCATTCAAAGAAAATTCTAATTTCCGCACGATCGCGGACAACGTTTTACGTTAACGTCGCTAACTCTGAAATCGAGACCGGTTACCTCCCTCGACTTAGCGTCGCGGAAGGAGTCTACTTAGGAGAAGCTATCGTGACTAATAGAGAGGGAAGAGCATATGTACAAATCGTGAATACTACAGAATCGGATCAAGAGATTGCCGTCCCGACGATTCCCTTAGGGGAAATCGCTTTAATCGCGCCGAGGCCGCCACGGGCAAGTCGCGCCGTTAATTTCGTCGCCGCATCGAGACCGGAGGAAGCATCGCGTGAGCGCGATAGAACCACTCTTATCAGGGATCTGCTTAGGCTAGATCATCTTAGCGACATAGAGGCGGAACATGTTAATGCCCTTGTGAGAGACATGCCGACCTCTTTCAACTCCCCACTGATCCGTTAGGCTCCACAAATGCCACTTCGCATGTTATAGCGACCACCGACAACGTTCCTGTGAACGTAAAACAATATCGATTCCCGCCGATGCACAGGGAGGAAATCACCAAGCAGGTCGATAAATTGCTAAAAGATGATATCATCGAACATTCTAATTCACCATATAATTCCCCCTTGTGGATCGTGCCTAAGAAACCCGACTCTCAAGGAAATCGGCGTTGGCGTATGGTGATCGATTTCCGCGCATTGAACGAAAAAACGATAGGAGACGCGTACTCCCTCCCTAACATCACCGAGATACTTGACCAGTTAGGAAGCGCCAAGTATTTCAGTGTCTTTGATCTAGCATCTGGTTTCCATCAGATACCGATGCATGAGTCAGACGCGCCAAAAACGGCTTTCTCTACACCCTTTGGCCATTATCATTTTAAGAGAATGTCTTTTGGGCTGAAAAATGCCCCGGCGATGTTTCAGCGACTCATGGATCAGGTGCTGACCGGGTTGCAAGGGATAGAATTGTTCGTCTACCTGGACGACATAGTGGTATACGCTAGCTCTCTGCGCGAGCACGAAATTAAGTTTAAAAAATTGGCCGAACGTTTGCGAAAAGCAGGGCTTCGCCTACAGCCGGATAAATGCGAGTTTCTCCGGAGAGAAGTCATTTACCTAGGGCACGTAATCAGTGAGGACGGAGTGAAACCCGATCCCAAAAAAATTTACGCCGTAGAAAATTTCTTACAGCCGCGCACGGCAAAGGACATTAAACAATTCTTGGGGCTCGCTGGTTATTACCGCCGGTTTATCCCGAATTTTTCCAGGACGGCCAAGCCTCTGACAGATTTATTAAAGAAAGAAAAACAATTCGAGTGGGGTGACGCACAGAAACTCGCATTCCATACGCTGAAGGCCGCTCTCTGCTCTGAACCATTGCTACAATATCCCAACTTTACGAAACCCTTCATTGTAACGACCGATGCCTCGAAATTTGCCATTGGCGGTATCCTGAGTCAGGGACCGTTGGGCAAAGATCTACCGACAGCTTACGCCTCTCGATTGTTGAGCCCGCCCGAACAGAACTACTCCATCGAGAAGGAATTGCTAGGAATCGTGTATTGCGTTAATTATTTCCGACCTTATTTGTACGGTCGCAAATTTCGATTAGTTACTGACCATAAGCCTTTAACGTGGCTCCACTCTGTTAAGGACCCAACGTCGCGTCTGGTACGATGGCGCCTAAAGCTCGCAGAACACGAGTATGAAGTAGTATATAAGGCAGGGAAAATGAATACTAACGCAGACGCGCTCTCGCGAAACCCACCCGTACGAATGTTTCCTCTCGCGGTGACTCGCGAACAACCGACCGAAATCAATGAGGACAAAAGCGAATCCGACGAGTCTTTGTTCTCGACCCCCGTACGCGAGAACCGGGGATCCCCGTTGCTAAGGAAAATAGAGAATCGGAAGTGGACGCTAACCGCAATAGCAAAGAGAGTGGCGGCCATGACGATTCGACTGTAACTCCGAAATAAATCTTGATAGCGATTCTGAGCAAGGAAGCGATGCGTCGGAAGATGAAAACCTGTTCGACGGCGACGTACCAGATGCATCATTTCCGAGTAAAGGAAATAAGAGATAACTTCGCGAACAGAAAAGGTAACCTGGTAGTGTTTGTTGACGCACAAGGAGAACCATGCTTAGGGGCGCGTATCTTGAGTAAACAGAACCTTTTGTCCGAGGCTTGCGACGTTATGGGCCGCGGCAAGATCCGACGCGTAGGCAATAAACTCGTAATAGCTTTGCCCGTCGAGAGAAATGTTTCTTCGCTTACCGTTCTCGACAGCATCAGGGAAGCACTAAAATTCCTGGTGGAATAATCCGGGAATTAGAATTACAAACTATTTCGACCTGTAAAAGCGATGTGAATGGAGTACCATTTGCTAAGATAGACAAAGCGTTCCGCACTGCTCTTTGGGATCATAATCTAGGCATAAATATTTGTACCAACGAAATCGCGACTCCGCCCGTAGATGAGAGAAGCCGGATAATCGAAGAGTACCACGCGTCTGCCGTCGGAGGTCACAAGGGCGTGACGAAGACGCTCGCGCGAATTAAGAAAAAGTACACCTGGCCCGGCATGAAAGAACAGATAAACCGCTATATATCGAATTGCCAAAATTGCCGGTTAAATAAGCTAACGCGGATAAAAGTCAGACAGCCTATGGTGCTGACAGTTACGCCCGATCGAGCCTTCGATAAGATATCCATGGATATCATGGGCCCTCTCCCTACCACGCGCTCGGGCAATTCATATATTCTCACGATACAGGATCTCTTGACCAAGCACTCAGCCGCCATCGCGATCCCGGGAATCTCCGCGATCGACGTTGCGGATGCACTCGTTAACGAATACATTTGCGTACACGGCGCGCCTAAGGCGATCCTTACGGACCAAGGCATACATTTCCTAAATTTATTAATGAGATGCATTGCACGGAAATTCAAAATAAAACAATTTAAGACCACCGCGTATCGACCGCAATCCAACGGATCGATCGAGAGATCACACCACGTGCTATGGGAATACCTCAAACAATTTGTGGACAAAGATAGGAACTGGGACGAAATATTAAAATTAGCCAGTTTCTCATATAACACTAGCGTGCTCGAGGGCACCGATTCACCCCCCATGAGCTCGTATATGGGCACCTCGCCCGCACACCCACCAGCGAGACCGTAGAATTTAATGATAACAACGAAAGTTACGCAGAATACTACGCCGACCTAGCTGATAAAATTGGTAGGGCCCAGGCGATAGCGCGCCGAAACTTAGATAATGCGAAGATCCGATCTAAGAGGTACTATGATCGACGCGTAAATGCATGTACGTTCCGCGAAGGCGACCGCGCGTACCTGCTCAAAGAGCCGCGGGAGGACAAGCTGAGTCCGCAATATACGGGACCTTATGTCGTAACCGAGCTATTCGATAACAATAATGTGAAACTAGAGATGAAGCGAGGTAAGTTCCGTGTAATACATACGGACAAACTGAAGAAAGTGGGGAATCGGAGCCCCACCACGCGCCATTCCCCACCATCGTCGCCTGAACCGGAGAGTGAGGGACACCGGAGCGGCAGTAAAGCAGCGACAACGAACAGAACAACATGGGACCATTCCGACTAGTCGCTCTTCTAATCCTTCCAGCCTGCCAAGTCCTGCTAGGGTACGACTGCGGAGGCAACGGTCTAAATATAACAACCCTATCGTTGCTCGACATCGGAAGCTGTAACGTCGAGAGATTGGAACCGAGAAGCACAGAAACGTACATTCAGCTGATGCAATCATCTGACTACGATAGCGTCACAGCCTTGCCATATAAGCTAGAGATCAACCGGACGATATATTATTGCGGGATGCATTCCCACGTCTCAATCGTCACTAACGGGCATAAGGATTATGTCAAGGAGATTGGGCATGAAAACTGCCAGCGCATCCACGATACCCTGAACATCGGGACTGCAGTCGCGGATCGCCTGAAGGTCAATGCGACGAACCACCGGAGCATCACAATGGCCGGACAAACGTACACAGACGGACGCTGCTCTGGAACGCAGTATTCGGACGGGTTCGGAACTTGGGAGAACGTGGTGGTACAGGCCACGCTAAAATTAACACTTAAATCGTTCGAGGCCTCGTACAAGCGAACAATGGGCATGATCATCCTGCCGACGGGAACGTGTTGCCAGGCGCAATTCGGGAGCTGCATCGACTACGACGGGACTGAAACATTCTGGACTTTGACGCCCGCCGATAGCTGCCATTTTAACTAGTACGACGTACTGTACGAGGGGATTGCCACTAAGTTGTCCCCTAGAGACAATCAGACGACACCGACAGTATACACAGTAACCTTGAAGGAAACTACCTTCGCATTAGCAAAAACCACCGAATTCAATCTTTGCGGATATCAACTCTACCGCACTGAACATCCCAAGTTGATCATATTGGAAACACAGAAGGGGAAAACCTTCGCCGCCAAATCACGTATATCCGTGAATAACCTAGATATATTCGCTTACGTGAACTCCAAGTTCGTGTACGTAGAGAAGCACGTCAAGCATCAGCTCACCAGACTCTATAATGACATTATGGAGCAGAAGTGTGCGCTGGCAAATACTACAGAATGCCTTGTCGCTCTCTGCGATCGCTCCCGACGAGATGGCCTACAGGGTGATGAAATCACCAGGATACACCGCCATGACCGCGGGAGAAGTCATCCACATCATCCAGTGCGTACCGGTAATCTGTAAGTTGAGGCACACGGAGACATGTTATAATGAGCTCCCAGTGACGTACAAGAACGCCACATACTTTTTGCTACTTCGCACTAGAATACTTACCCGCAAGAGGACGCATAAAGACTGCAACGAGCTATTGCCCAACATGTATCAGTTGAATGATGCCTGGTATAAGCTAACCACCAAGCCATCGGAATCACTCCCACCAGTTATCCAGCCACTCTCTACACCTAGGTGGAAGTACGTGAGTCCAGATGCGTTCGCCACGAGCGGAATTTACTCTGCTGATGACCTCGACCGCTTGAGGGTCGCATTATGTTCCCGGTCAAGAAACCATCCACGTTGAACACTATCGCGCGAGGAGCACTGGGACAAAACATCCCCGGAGGGAGCATCTCGTTAGCCAACTTACTCGACGAGGAAGCTCTCGACAAAATCGCCGAGAGCGCGGGAAAACGGATCTGGAAAGGCTTCATAACTTTCGGTTCTGCTAGCGCAGGGGTGCTAGCCATATTCGTGATAACCAGGATGGTTAAGTTGATCATAGACACGATCATCCATGGATATGCGTTGCATAGGATCTACGGATGGAGCATCCATTTTTTGGGAGCCGTTTGGTCATCAATCACGAACCTGTTGCTGCACATGGCGAAATCGACAAACCAGCCCGACTCGCCCAGCATCGAACGTCTCATGCCACACCAAGCCGCAGACAAGCCATTGCCAGCCATCGCACCTCAAAAGGAGGAAACGGAGGAACACGCGCGTTCCTACAGCGAACTGCGAAAATATTTAAAAGAGGACATTGTATAAAACTGTTAGTGTAAACAGTATTAGTGAATAAGTGCGTAAAATAGCATACTTTTATCTCAATAAGAAACGCACAGGAAAATGTGCAGGACGCCCGACATTTTCTTTCCGAGGGGGGAGGTGTGACGTCAGGAGAGCCAACGGGTAAAACTTTTCCTTCTCCTTTTTATCTCACCTGCGCAGAAGCGCCACTATTCTAGCCGCCAAAGTTGGCAACAACCGGCTCTCCTGCCGTTGACATACCACGTGATGCGCTTTACCGCCAGTAAATATACACTATAATAAATATAAGTATTATAATAATATAGGCAATTCCATAGGTTGCAAATTATTAGATAACCGACAATAGTAAGCATTTTTCCTAAAATAAGTAATAAAATTAAATAATAATAATAATAAATAAAATGATAAATAACAATAACAAATCATGCTAACAATAAATCTAATTAGTTGTAAAATATGGGTACGCCACAAGCGTTGGCGTACCCATGCCATCCGCCATCTTGCGCCACGTGCGTTGGCGTACCCACGCTACCGCCATGTTGCGCAGCAGCGCCGCCGCAGGCACGCGTTACAACGCGCGGCCATGCTCGTTCACTCTTGTGCGCGTCGTCGACCAGTGAACACCGCGCGAGCGTCGTTCCTAAATCTTTATATAAGCGTGTTTCAATCTCTAGATTTAGTTCAAATCCTATTAATATTTCAAATTCTAGTTTAACATAGATAGTGTTAATATTCCATACCATCTTGTTCGTGAGTGTAAATTCAGTGAATATCTAAATATATTGATCTTTATTTAACGCCACGTGTCCTTCATTATCTCATCCCTTGTCTCCGAGATTCCGATAATAACGGATGTGTTCGCGAGGCTAAAGAGGCAACGGGCGTTCATCATAACTCAAGTTTTCTTTTACCGAATAATTAGCAACTAAAGCAAGAATTCCTATCGTTTCTGGGGGCAAGGTGTTGTGCGTCATCCGCACTTACCACAAAGGAAACATCGGACTTCGAGCACGCGGTAGCTCATGCATTCCAACGCGACGCCGAACAGTAATGCGTAATTGGCTCGCAGCCGAATGTAATATCCTAACCCTAACCTTTTAATTAAATATAATATACGCCTAGAGCCTCTGCCGAATGCCTAAGGCACGGAAAAATCGCGCGGGTCGTAACAACACACTTCGGCGACTCGAATACGACCTCCACGTGGCCGCGATTTACGACCACAATGCGATCATCGGCGAAGAAGTGATTTACGACGGCGAGTACGAACTCCTCGTGCATGATCGCCTCTGGAGCGCCTTACCAGCCCCATCCGTGCCCGTAGCAGCTTACCAAGGAAGCAGTTTTCGACCACGTATCTCCCTCGAAGAGTATCTGCGCAGAGCAAACACCGAAAGGTAAGTGAGAATCATGCATCGAGTTTTATTCCCGGTTGCTTTCGCGTTTTCCCACCGGGCATACGTTTACACCAGCGAAATATAGAGTATAAAGAAATTAGATGTAAACGAATATAATTGTACTCGTCGCGCTCAGGATTCTTTCGGGTTGCATCATTCGCTTTGTTCGCGTCGAGCGACCGCCGCATAGTTGCATCACTCGACCGGAAAGGTTTTACGATCGACCCCTTTTTTTTTGCCTCCCTTGCTACTTTCCCCTAAGGCATGTAGGGTTTTGAGCTGCTTTATCGTTGCGTATGGAAATATTCTAGTTTCGAAATACCATTTAACGTTGAATATTCGCCGCGTAATGTTAACACCCGTTATTTGACGTAATGTTCCCGCCTTGTTTTCTCGAGCCACGAGACTCATGCACTCACCCAGGCGCCGTATACAAATATCGTATGAGTACGGTGCGTTGCCTTACCACATTTGGATATCGACGCGTAGACGACGCTATCGCCAAATCGTTCCCTAACAGTGCTGAATATCTTTGTTTTCGATGCAAGGAAGAAATACCAGAAGGGACTCTTACGTATCGTCTGGAACTGGCCCACGCGTACCAGTTTGGGTACACTTCCGCCCGGGATCATTGTGATAGCTGCCGTACCAGTCTTGTAATAGTCCGCGACATCGAGCTTTGCCCTGACTGCACCGAGGTTTTTATCGTATCTCTGGAAGTGCTCAGGGAATTAGGTAACACCATAGAAAACATCTCCGGACGATATTACCTTGACGAGACGAATCCCGCTTCCAACGGCATTTTATCGCGCCGGCTAACCAATTTCTCCGTTTCACTGATCCGCTCACGGTCAAATAATCACTCGACGTCTGGCTAATCGCAAGGTCAGCCGTGTAATTTGCTGAAATCCCTCGAGAGCGTTTTCAATAATTTGCCGCTGAGATTATCAGAGGGATCCCCGCGGTCTTGACGTAACAGTAGCTAAATTGTTAAACAAATTATTATAAGATATACTTCTCGCGCTATTTTTCCTGTTGCGTCAGCCGAACGTGTCCGTGCAAGTTCAACGATCGCTTCTACAAAGGGAATGCCTGACCAGAAGGGTTTACGACCCCTTTGTTTTTTTTGGGCATAGTTTTTGTCTCGTCCGACGACTTCACTCGGGAAATGCACTCTTAAATGCTTGTTTCAAACTTTCTAGCTCCGCTAATATTCCATAATATTATTCAACGACACGCGTGGACGCGTTTTACCTTCGCGGATACTATTAATTAATTAGTGTGATGTGCTTCTCTCGGTCTGATACCACCCGCGGTTCGCGCACGCATCCAGCCGCCGTATTCCAACATCGCATCGGTTCAGTGCGTTGCATTACTTCCTTCGGTTATCGCCGCGTAAATAATTCAGTTGCCGACGATTATCCTAATAGCGCCGAGTTTCTCTGCTATCGTTGTAAGGAATTAATACCCGAGGGCACCCTCTCTTACCGCTTGGAATTAACTCATTCATTTCAATTCGGATTTACCGGGTCCCAAGATTTCTGCGAGTGTTGTCGTACCCCGCTTTCGTTAATCCGCGAAATCGAACACTACGACGTGTTCCGAGGTCTTCGTTGTTGCCCTAGAAGTATTTGAAGAAGAGGGAGAGGCTGTCGAACATGTCCGCGCTCGATATTATCTTGACGATACTAACGCTGCGTCATTATCTCGCGTCGACTCACGAACTTTTCCGTCTCGTTGCGTAACCGTGAGGAATAATAGCCAGGCGCGATCGCGCTAATACTAAGAATTAGATTCCCTATTGCTCAATCGCACGTTTATTCTGTGATCAGAGATTCGTACGTTAATACTCCTTAACTCTTCTGAACCGCTGCTGGTGATTTGCCGCTCGATTGCTGGCAGCGTCGCCGAGAGGCGAGCGTATTCCCGCCTTTGTCCGGTGCCACGTGATTTGCTTGGTAACGTCGCCACCTGTGACGTGACATTATTTATGTACAAAATATTTCTCCATCAGTACTTCTTGCAAGTTTCATATGATTTCTCGTACATATAAAATTGTGAAGTCTTATGCAACTTAATTGAGCTCAATAAGAATATTCCTAATGTCATTATGTAAGCCGGAGTTAGCCTTAAAATAAAATTCTAATTGTAGAAATAAAAATAAATTACATTGGATCAGAAAATAAAATTAAAAATTTTTTCCCAATTACTGTACTTTTCTAAATAATATTCAATTATAATTGTTTTTAAAGGATAACGTTACTATTACATTGTTTTGCAATATTTGATATCAATCAACGTAAAATAACATAATATTTTACATACTGTTATCAAGATAATGTTATCATAATTTAATCGTTATTTATCAATTAAATAAAAAAATAAAAAAAAAGAATTTAAAAACATTTTATTGATATTACCTTATTATCTAAGTGAGGAAATACATATCGTATAAATCTTTTTATTATATATACAGAAAAAGTTATTAATTTTTGTCTGTAACCAATTGGCTTAATCAATTCTTTATTAGTTTTATCTCTCAGATACAAATAAGTCACTAAACAACCGCTCGAAAGAAAATAAATATCGACTGATAGCACTAAAGTATCAAATAAACTAATCCAAAAATTGCCATTATATCTCAGAAACCATCCTTTATTATCTGTATTCACGAAATAAATTCCATTATGCAGATCTTAAAATGTTTACCGTTTCAATATTGTAAAGTACTTCCTGACAAATTCTGCTGAGAAATAAAAAGTATGGACGAAAATTAGACATAACATACTTAAAAATTTTAATCCGTGAATGACAGGTATTTCACCGGCATTTAGTTTTGTATTAAACATTTCTCTCGTATTTCTATAAACGGAGAAGCGTATTAATATTTTTTCAATTTTACTATCTCGATATGGAGATAAATCTGTTTCCATTTCTATTTTCTCGATCATGTTTTTTATGTCTGAATTATACTTTTCGTTTCTTAATAATATATTAACTGAAAAACAAAAATGCCTCAATTAAATAAGAAAATGTCTATATTAATGATGAAGAAAATTGAAATTTATCATATATACATAATTAATAATTTTAATAAATTCATTGCGTATAATAGAAATGTTTTTGAAAATGAAGTGTGTATAATAAGAAGACGATAAGTTTGTTAAAACGAAAAATATTTTTCATTTTACAAATTATTTTAAAGATTTTACATATGATACATACCATTATTAGTTGTATTATTACTTGTCATATTTTTGTTTATATATTTTTGATACACAAATATATCATATATCGTTCCAGTTGTTGTCATGAAGAAAGAAAACGCTAGGGCAGTACTACAAACAAAAGTTTTTTTTTTATATTTAATTAGATTTTTAAAAGATTAACATAAAAATTATTTGTGATACTAAAATGCATTTTTATCATATCTATATATTATATATTGCTTATATCATAAAATAATTGCTATATTTATGTTTTCCTCTACCAGATGAAGAATAATATTTTACTGGATAACCATTCATAATCATCTTTAAGTTTTTTAATCTTAATCAATTTAAAATCCATGAAATAGAGATCATTGATCAGAAAAATTTTATCATAAAGTATTTTTTTCAAAATAAAATTTAATTCATTTGTAGAGCACGACGCTGGCAAACAGAGTTCGAGTAAAATCACATCCTGAAAAAAATAAAACTTTCTGTAGTCTTACATTTAAATTTATTGTAGAGAAAGGAATTATTAAGGAAAATTAGAAATAACGGAAGTGCTTTGGAATTAAATAAAAATGGAAATTCAAGGCTTCTAATTACTTCGCGGATATCTAAAACATCTGGTGTCAGAACTGGGAAAACATGTTATAAAAATTCTTACAAAATAAAAATATATTTTAAGAAAATATTTGTCAGTCTTGTATCGAAATAGAATAATCTTGTATCAAAGACTCTCTTTCTAATAATCAATAAATGACCATCTAAAATTGAATTATAGCTGGTTTTCATTAGATGACTAAATTACTGGATTAATTAGAAGAGAAATGTGTATTTTATAAATCTGTTCTATTAATAAAACGAGGAGACATCAAAAATAAAAAATTGCATGCTAACCGCGAAATTTCAAATTGTTGTAGTGACATTACTAATTGGAAGAGTCAGAGATCGCTGCACCGCTAAGGCGTAGCATCTTACGAATTTTGATAAACATGCCAACATATTTTCATATCAAAACTATATCACGTAAAGTGTTACAAGATGTTTTATTCAAAACTATTAAAGAGTGAAAAAATCTTTCTTGTAACTTTTATAAGTCATTCAGGTTTTTTAAATAATAAATCATAAACAATATATCATTGCTGATATATTTAAAAAGACAAAACAATTAATACTTTTTTCTTTAAATAAACTCACGATTTTTTTTGAATTTTATTTAAAAGCTTCTATTAAATATTTGCAGAATTAATATAAATTATTTAAATAATCTCTTAATAAATAATTTCTTTTCCTTGTATATTTTAATATTTCTTCGTTTTTCCAAATTGTGCCATTTTTAAACATAAATAAATGCAAGTTTAAATAAGAATATAAAAATTAACGATATACAGTATTAATTACATTTTAATTTTCTATTGATTCAATTTTGTATTTAATTTAAAAATTTAGTAAGTTTAATAAATACAATAAATTAACATATAAATTAACATTATAAATAAATGTATTTTTTGAATTTTACGTATTTTTTGAATTTTATTATACATATATAGCTTTTTCATAAATTTACCTCTTCAAATATATTCACATAATACTGAAGAGTATTGTTGTATCTAAAATGAGCGACAAAATAATTCACTTTAAAAGAAGGAAACTGCTGTTATGAATCATAATAATCATAATATAGTGTCTCATTTAATATGTTTTGCTTTGAATTCAGTAGACGAGCTGTATATTCATTGTATCGAGACATTGACTACGACTTCCTAGCCAATAATTATTTCCGTAAAGGAAACCAGAATTATCAGAATTACCAGAATAAATACACCACTGGAATCTAATACTTAAAAACAGAAAATAAAATAGTAGTATAAAATATTAGAAATAGTAACATTATTATTATTATTATATACATTATTATACTATTAGTACATACATTATTATTATACTAGTATTATACTATTAAATTATTGTGTTTGCGAGACACCTTTATGAGACAAAACCTCAGTATTTCCTTTTTTAGGAATAGATTCTTTGGAATATTCGAAAATTCTAATATATGCGTAAATAAACATATAGAGACTATATAGTTTTTAATTATTAACGATTAAAGATTATAAATAATAAAATATGATATTTTTCCCATTCAGATATAATGATACAATAAGTATTACCACGAGTCGGTTTCAATATAGTAGCAAAAATATTTTTTAAGGGAAGAACCTCATGCGCTGAAAATTGAGTGATTCTTTCAAATTTTTTTTTTTTTGATGAAATGATAAGACTAATTCTTTTAAAATTTTTAGAGTATGTTATTGTAATATTGAACTACTAGAGAAATATTTTTTTAATAAAAAAAAATATGTATTTTATGAATAGTATTAATGTAGTAGTATTAATGTTAATTTAATGTGCCATTTTTGTCGGCGTGCAAGCATTTTGTCGGCATGTAGCGCTGCTTGTATTCATAATATAGTAAAACAAAAAAACCAAATGAATTTCTTTTTTGTAAGGTTTGCATTATTAATTAAACCTATTTTTAAATAATAAACAATGCAAAGAGAACAATACAAAATATACATATTTTTGTCTCCTATGTGTCGCCATTTTTACAATTTTTACAAGTTGTTACAAGTCTTCGGCACACCGATGGGTTCACCATTATTTCCTATGATTACTTACAATTAGTCATGCAGGATTTAAAGATGCGATCGAACGCCTACCTTGTCAGTTACCATTCTATTACTGTTATGTGAACGATATTGTATTGTGTGCTCCGTCGGACATTTTAGAAATCTTCAACTCATTACACGAACGACTATAAAATTTAAAACGACGATAAAATTTACGATCGAAATAAAAAGTAATCGTCGTCTTAGCTTCCTTAATGTTTTGATCATCATTGAGAATGATACAATTATATTCAATTGCTTCCATCTTCTCAGGGAGATACCTCAATTACAATTCACATCCTTTGGAACATAAAAAGGGTATTATTTATGGTATTTATGGTGGATAAAATAATCTGGTTGTCACATCCATGATTTCATTCCAAGAACTTACGAGAATTCGATTGATATTTTTTTAAACAATGATTATTCTTTAGAACTGACTATGAAAACGATTAAAATACCTTTTTTATGACAAATTAAATTTTAAAGGTAAGGAAGAAAATACGGGAACACTAAAGAAAAATTTGCTTACTTACGTTTGCAATCTCCGGAGAGAACTTCCGATCACCGGCCAAGGTACATGATCTTAGTGTTGCCTTTTCCTTTCAAATACTTTAAAAAAAATTTATTACCATGGGCAAGGATAAATTATACCGCCTGTCACGTTGCGATGTAGTTTATAAAATCAGTTGCAATGAAGCCACGTACGTAGGACAGACAAAACAATTGAAGACGAGATTCCACGAACATGTTATTGATATTAATAAAAAAATAAAAAAAAGAGTGGCTCTCCTTCCATGGTTTCCATTTATTGCTCTTCGAAAAATTATTCGTTTGATTGAGAGAATGTCAGAATTTTGGACAAGGAGGCCTTGATTCATAAGAAAACTTGTTTCAGAAATGGTGCCTATTAAAAAAAAACCACAAGATCTGACAAGACAAACAAAGAGATACTTGCTCTCCGATACGTATTTTCCTATCCTGAACTTCTTTTCCGATTCCTAACTTCTCTCCTTTGAATCTTTATCTCCTTCGAATTTTTATCTCATTTCTCCCCTTCCCCTTCCCTTTCCTTTTGTTTTTCACTTTTCCCTTGTTTTTAACTTTTTCTTCTTTGCTCTCACTCCCACAATTTCCTTGGCCACTACTGAGAATGGGTCTTTCGATTAATACATCTTGGTTCAAGATGTATTGGTTCAAGTATGACCAATTTTTAATTTTTGTTCACACCCTTCAGTTCAGGTAATTAATTTGTCTTAACGTAATCATTATTCGATATTTTTAACTCATACTATTTCCGTAATTAGTTTGTATTATTTATATTTGTTAATATTGTTACTATTTATTTCATTTGACAGTTTATATCATCTAATTTATATTATATTTTATATCATCTAATTTATATCATCTAATAACTCACTTGTATTTCGAATTTTATTTTTCTCAATCTGATATTTGAATTAGTTTTGATTTAGCTTAATTATACATTCGTTGAAATTATAAGCAAAGACGCAATCAGAGTTGCGAGAAGAAGTCTGCTTAGTATCGTGCGCGATCAATAATTAATATTTATAAGCTTTTTCTAGCTATTATAAATATTAATATTGGTCGACGAGTGTATAATTAAGCTAAATCAAAACTAATTCAAATATCAGATCGAGAAAAATACATACACCCATGACCAATAAACAGTTGTTCTTGATTTGCATTAGACTCCGAGTTCAATTATGTGACAACAATTTCATCTATTGATAATCGTACGGCGCTCTTTCTTGTCCAACAAATTTTAATTATGTCATAACGAATTACGAATGTCATAACAAATTTTTTACATACTAAAGGTAACCATATTAAAAATCAAAACGTTTGTAAATGTAAATTGTTATGTAAATTGTTTATATTTGTTATTTTCAATATATAAGCAGCGACCTACACCTAGCTTAGCTTGTACAGTCCAATTTTTTGTATTCTTTGACATGTTTTTTTAAAATAATGAATTTCAGCACATATGGTAGTTAAAAACAATTAAAATTATTTAACTTAAGGAATTGAGTCAAATTTGACTCTAATATCTATCAGTGTAAAACGTCTCTATCTCCGCGTCGATCGGTTTTGCAGGATAGCGTCGATCGGTTTTGGTCAGGATTCGGTATGAGAAATAAAATATCGTGTCTCTTTATATATCTAGGTTTATATTTACAATGCCGGCTGGCTGTTTTTATATGTGCAGTATTTACAGGTATTTCGCCGTTGGTACGGCGAAAAGACGCGCGGTTTCTAAGTATTATATATAATCGTTTGCTTGCGGTCGGTTCTCCGAATTCCGGCGCGTTCCTCGATAGGCGCGGCGCGGACGCGACGGTGCGCGGGGATTTCGGCCGTCTTGTTTTGACGGATCAGCTGTGTGTAGTGCTATGATGGATCAGCTGTGTGTAAGGCTATGACGGCTCGAATGCAGGAAGCTCCCTGCTTCTCGATCATCAGAGGAATATGTGCACAAGAACTTTCTTTGTGGAGCCCAGGTTGAGAAGCTCCTCAACCTGTGAATACTTGTGCGCTGGTGGATTTAGAGGAGCGATCGGCCAGAAGCTCCTGGCACGATAGGTAGCACCCTAGATCGCTTTTTCTGGAGATGAGTAGGAATATCGAGAGCAGTATCGGACTGGTTACTGTCTCGCCGGAGATAGGTCTCGTTTATCTCCCGGAATCGCTTAATATACCCGAGCCGGCCATCGGTCGGGAGTCGTCGGGAACGGGTCGGCCGGACTCGGGTCGGGGTGGTTCCGGGGGATGTCTTTTGTTGGAATCCCCACGACAATTCGCCGAACGCGCTCGGGAATTCCGCGAGGATGTTCGGTGGCGCGGTCGGTAGCGGGGCCGGCGGCGGTGGCCTTACCGTGTGTCTATTGTTTCACGCGGCGCGCACATGAAGCCGTGTGATCACCGGTTTGTCGCGTCCGCTGTTCGACGAGCTTTTCGCGACGGTGGGATCGCGGAAGGATCGCCGTGTCGGCGCCCCGACGGTTGATCGGTCGAGGACTTTTAACATTGTTAATAATTGTTAATAATTGAGGGGGGGTAAGTCGGGTGTCGTTATAAGTGTACATGAGGCTCTCTCCTTAATAAGAATATATTTAAGAATCTCGATGTCGTTAAAGAGACTTCATTTTTAGCTTGTTATATCTATGCCTGAGCGCGCAAAATGATTTTCTATTTGTGAATTTCAATTTTTAATATTTTAAAAACTGTTAGCCTTGACAGACTTTTGTCTTAGAATAGTCCAAAGAATCTGCTCATAAAAGGAAAGGCAGAAGTTTACAGACATTTTATTATATATAGCAACGACATAGCTTCTCAACCTGGGCTCCACAATTGCTATATGACATACAACACCCGGAATATTTTATTATTTTTTTATATAAGATAAATAAAAAAGTAATTTATGTAGCTTAACTACGATTATAGAGTATAATATAAAATTACATAACTATAATATAAACTGATAGTAACATATCTTACATTATGTCTTATTTATATCAATAATTAAAGCTCTCAATTAGAACTCTCAAATCGTTTTTTATTTGTTATTTATATTAAATAATAATTGCATTACATTTGTGGAGAATTAAGCTTAATTGAAATATAATTAAATCTCTACAATATAACAATTAATTTATGCACTATGGAAACATAAATGATTGTTCTTCAAAATATGCTTTCCGATTTAAAATAGTAGTGCGTTATCAAACGTACAATTAAAAATGATTATAAACCTTATTTAAGGGGCTTATATTATGGGGCTTTCAAGCTCCATAATATTCGTTGATCGACAGCATTTCGAAACTTCTGCAATTCCTTCCCACATATCGTCGAGTCAATAAGGTCAGCTACTGAAGCAGTGGCATAAGCTGGGAGGGTATGAATACGAGTATCACTAAATTTGTGACTATGTGCAGAGACGTTAAATAATGTGATAACGTTTATACAGATGTAGAAAATAATTGCAAATTGTCGTAGCAACATAATGTGACTTTAGAACGCAACAATTACGTTTTATTCCTTTATTACTGCAAATCAATAAACATTTATAACAATTGTAATATTAATTTTAAAATATAGATATAGATACTTAAAAAAAAACCATTTTTTCCAATAACGTCAA
Source organism: Pogonomyrmex barbatus (assembly GCF_055798465.1). Classification (NCBI taxonomy): domain Eukaryota; kingdom Metazoa; phylum Arthropoda; class Insecta; order Hymenoptera; family Formicidae; genus Pogonomyrmex; species Pogonomyrmex barbatus. The sequence goes on from NW_028297098.1 coordinate 10,395,809, forward strand.
AGAGTAATATTATCACTGAATTAATAAAAAGATTTTTGTATTGAGCTTAACAATGTTTTTTTTTAATCATTCCTTTTTATAACAAGTTATTATAAAAATTGTAAAATTGTAAAATTGTGCACTGATCAAAACGACTTAACAGAACGACGAACAGAAGAGAATTGACCTACATAGAAATGAATTCATGAGAAATTAAGCAATAAACATTTACCTTCGTTTTTCTGTATATATGTAATATCCAATCGTTTTACTTATGCAATACTGTTTACGTGAGACAACAGCTTAAGCATATAATTTCATAAAAACTTCAAAAAAAGTTGGTGATAAACTTGATTTTCTCTTTCAATTAAAATGTTAGTATCGTTCTTTTTTTTCTAACACGAAAAGGAAAAGAGGAAATATAGAAACCGTATAAGAGAGAAGTTTATCTAAAAAACAAATTTAAATTAGTATCGCTACAATACTATCGACATGAGCATTTGTATCAATATTTTTAATTTCTGCGATAATATATTACTTTATTGATATTTGATTAGGCAAATTAGCTATATACAGAGTATCTCATAATTATACATTATTTATATGCAAATAGAACAGTTAAGCGGAGCAGAAAAGTCCTGTACCACTTTTATTATTTATTAGTTATAATAAATTATTATTTAATAAAAATTATTTAATAAATGCATATCCATCTGATTTAGCAAATACAGCACATTCAGCAAATACAAGCACATAACAAAATATGATTGTCTACTGTTATATGCGTGCGCAGTACGCACGGCAAAATGTTTGGATGTGTGGTCTACAAATAATAGAATTTTGTTTCTAATGCACATCTCTATTTTTTAGATCATATTCAAACATCTTGCCGCATGTTTAACAATTGTGAACGTTGTGCGTAACGTTGGGTCTCTTTGAATGAAGAAGATATATTGCGGATTTATAAATTAATAATTATTTAAAAAACAAACATAACAATAAGGAGCATAGAAGTTAAAGATCTAAGTGCGAACGATATTTAATACGTAAAACATATAACAAATAAAAAAATATATTAATATAAATATAAATATAATAGACAAGTATGTAATAGATGTTTTGACCTTAGGTCATCTTCGATATTGCGTACGTGATATTATGGAATCATAAAAAAAACAACATGGCGGTATTTAAATATATAAAATAAAATAAATATAAATAAAATTAAAATTAAAAGTTTGATTGTCAGATTTCACAAATACAAAAGTGTTTTTTTTTTAATGACATTGTGTTAGAATTTTTAATGTGCATACAAAATTCGACATTTCAAATAGACGTATGTGTCAAAGATACAAGATACTGCGCTGTCCGTCACATAGATGATGATGTCCATGGTAAAAATTGATATGATCATTCCGAAAAAGTTATTAATAAATCTTAATCGTTATTTTAATCTCATTAAAATACAATAAACAAGACAAATTGAAACAAAATGTTATTGTTTAATATAAATCTTTGTATAAATTAATGTCATAAATTTAATACAAATGGTCATTTTAATAAAAAGGAAAAAATTGTAGTACCTGTAATTTCACACTGACCAGAGAGAAGATGAACATTTAGACCGCAAACACTTGCAACAGTGGTCACTGTTAAACGAAATAACGATATAAGAAAGAATAACCTAGTATATAGAATATAGAGAATAAATGGATGTGAGAAAAACGTGCAGGAGGTGGGGATGTAAGAGGAGAGAGAGGGAGAAGGAAAAAATTATAGGAAAATAAATGTGGAAAACAGGTTTGATGATTGACAAAAAAATAGTTACTACAAAAATAATTACTACAAAAGATCCGTTTTGCTTTAATCTTTATTGTTGTCTTTTTATATGTATTATTACAGATATAATTCTTTTATTCAATAATGAGGGATTTCAAGGATTTCAACATTCTGTCCCGTCAGTTAAAGTCATGATTCTTTTTTAACCCGTGGCTGGAAATTACAAAAGAACATCTAAATTTTTTTATGTCAACGCAGTATTTCTTGATCCTTGATCCTTTTTAATTGTCTTTTTATTTGGCCTCACAAAGGCTTCACAGTTTTTGCAACTGATCTTATACACAGTTTTTGCAACTGATCTTATACACAACATCACAGCTCAATAACGGATCTTTGTTTGTTGTTATGTATTTGTTAAGAAAATTTGTTACTGAAACGCTAACTTAAGATTGTGTTTTTTATGTTATGTTTCTAAATTTGTATGACACATTCTTCACATAGGATACTGTGAAGAATGGTTTGCAGGCAGATGTACTAAAGTCTCTACATTCATCAGAAGTCCTTCGAGACAGATGTTTAGTGCGATTTTTGATAGTCGAAAAAATAAATTCAAAAGGATAACTATTATTTAATAAAATGTTGATGATCTTTTATAAGTTTTTTGCATAAAACCGAGGGTAAAATAATAATAACATTTTGTCAAACAAACCTATTATGATGCTCCTTTTATGTTCAATAGATGTTACAAGAAAAAACCCAAATATTTTCTAGAATTAGTGGATTTTTTAAAGATTAAAGATTATTCTTCCCTCAACAACAATCAATAGGACATTGAGAAAACTAATGCATTGGTTTGCACTAATCTCCATGATAAATTGTAATTTGTCAAGAAAAGAGTTAAAGTTTTCTAAGATGCTATCTTATTTTGATTAGCTTTTCATATATTATATTCTAGGCCAAAGTAATTCGTTATTCATACTCATACACACTTTTAGGGAATATAACATTCCTTTAAACAAAACTCGGTTATTTTCTTTTAAAATAAATATCATTCAAATCATAAAAAATTATTTAAGCAAAAATTGAATTGTTTCAAGAATACACTATAATAATAATAATAAAAACTTTAAAATTTTTTATTTTTTTAACATATCACTTTTCTCAAAATTTTAAAAATTTATTTTTAAAAATTTATTTTTAAATGAACGATTATGTTAATGCAAATTCGACTATATGTAATAAAATTATTTTTTAAAATTATTTTTGAGAAGTTACGTTTTTATATGCATTCATACTCATCTATATGCTCAATTCTTCATGCAGCATGTTTATATTTTTTCGTAATAGAAGATGACAACAGAGACAGAAATATTTGAGGATATTTTGTATAATTGAGTAATACAGAGAAAGAAAGAAGAATATAAAAAAGTTTTTTAAAAAGGTAATGCAAATTGCATAATTTTTTTTAAAACAATACTTTTTAAGATAATACTTTCTTTATACTAATTAATTTATCTCATTATTCTATTAACAAAAATATTAAGATACGACTATCAAAAAATGAATAATTCATGAGATATTTTATATCTCTTGTCATAAAATATCTTGTAAACTATTGAGTTTTCACATTGGTACTTTAACACTTTTATATTTAAAATAAGAAGAATTATATTAAAAAATCAGAAAAAATATACCCATTTAAAAAATTCATAAAAATTATATTAAAAATTCATAAAAATTCTCGCTATTTGAGAAAGAATTAATATCATAATCATATGGCTCCCTTATGATTGGTATTCGAAACTTTTTTTAAAATTGCATTATTTATAGATATTTGATATTTGATATTATATTCAAATTTTTTATGCATCTTGTATATATAAACTATAAAATTACTTTTTTTTAAAAAAAGGTAAAAAAAGAGTGTCAAATATAGTGGATATTGCCAACTCAAATGATTGTGTAAAATTTATATAAAAGATTTGATATCAATAATTGGCGCCAAGTTATAAAGTCTTACATTATATATAGTCTTACAAACATGAAACATATTATATATAGTCTTACAAACATGAAACTACAAGTCCATTTTAGTCAAATTATATATTTCAATCGTATAAAAGATTTGATAAACCACTGTTTTAAAAAAATAAAACTCAAGTAGTAGTTTCTTTAATTTAAAAATAATAAAAACCAAATTATATGTATATCTTTTTATTCATTAAAAACTTCTTTTTCTAACCCAAGTGGTAGTAATTATTTAGCTTTAAAATATTTTTATATCACCAAATTGCTTTACTCAATTTACGTTTTTATTACAAAGAATTATAAAGTAACAGTATAAAATAAATGATAAAATTTTATTTAAATAAAAAAAATTTTTATGTAAAAACACTTGGCGCTGCTCATACTTCTAAAAAAAACATGAATAAGATGTGTGTGTGTGTGTGTGTGTGTGTGTGTGTGTGTGTGTGTGTGTGTGTGTGTGTAATTATAATTTAATCATATTAAATAATAAATTTTGCCTTTATTTTTAATATTCAAATAATCTCATCATTAGTTTTGCATTTTCATTTGATCTAAACAGCGCCAAGTGTTTTTACATAAAAAATTTTTGTTTATTTAAATAAAATTTTATCATTTATTTTATACTGTTACTTTATAATTCTTTGTGATAAAAACGTAAGTTGAGTAAAGCAATTTTGTGATATAATAATATTTTAAAGCTAAATAATTACTACCACTTGGGTTAGAAAAAAAAGTTTTTAATGGATAGAAAGATATACATATAATTTTTTTTATTATTTTTAAATTAAAAAAACTACTACTTGAGTTTTATTTTTTTAAAACAGTGGTTTATCAAATCTTTTATACGATTGAAATATATAATTTGACTAAAATGGACTTGTAGTTTCATGTTTGTAAGACTTTACTTGGCGCCAATTATTGATATCAAATCTTTTATATAAATTTTACACAATCATTTGAGTTGGCAATATCCACTATACTTGACACCCTTTTTTTATCTTTTTTTTAAAAAAAAAATAATTTTATAGTATATGATATCAGACATTTTGAAGTATTCCACTATACTTGACGTCCTTTTTTTACCTTTTTTTAAAAAAAAGGTAATTTTATAGTGTATATATATATATATATATATATATATATATATATATATATATACCTAATAAATAAACATGTAATCTTATTATTTCATATATTCTATATATATTGGAAGAAATAATAAACTTAAATAATCATCCATGCAATCCGATCAAACTATTTAATAACAATATATATGTGTGTATATATACACACATATATATTGTTATTAAATAGTTTAAGATCAATATAAGTTGGAAATTATCAAATATCAATCTTTAAATTCTTTGTAAATTTTGCAATAATATATATATATATATATATATATATATATATATATATATATATATGTGTATGTATGTAATTGTCTAATAATAAATAGTTGATTAGAAATATGATTCAAAATTATAATATATGTAGTTCTCTAGATATGTTATTTTTTTTAATTGACAAATTTTCATTTTTATTCGATTTGGAACTGATTTTTCTAGATTGACATAATAAGAATATATAGATAAGATTGAATAAAAGAATAATATCTTTATTCTCTGATAAAATGAAAAATAGAACTTACCTGCAAAGTATAGACACAAACATGAGTTACACTCCGAAATTATTACAAATTGTCAAACTCGCCGCGAACGTCAACATCGTTGGCTACCACTCGGACGTGCAGAAAAAGAATAATAGTAGTATGCAATTTATTAATATTGCTAATGTTTCCTTTTTAATTTTAATATACGCGTATTTATTATTATATTGATACCCGAGAGGTCTAATCAAAAACACTACCGTGTTTACATCAATCAATTTTATCGATCCAGCGGATAAATCAGGCCGATAAATCAGGGTCACTGCAGGACCCAGCGAACATTGATTCGCTAGATTCTATAATATCCTGACATATCCCTGACATAACCCTGACTTATCAGTCTGATAATCCGCTGGGTCGATAAGATTAATAATGACATCTCGTGACAGACGTTGCAGCCGTACAAAGGCGACGATAATGACGTTTCTTAAAGTAAAAATTTCCAAATCGGACTTTGTGTAGCAATATCTCTACTTGTAGGGCACGTAGCAGAAAAATAAAAATACTTTTATTATGCAAGTCTCAAGTTATCGATCAAGCCTACTTAGAACTTGATCATAGCTATTATTGAGATTCGATAACTTCAGATGCTCGAACCTCGACGACTTGCATAAAGTCACACGGCAGTGTTCTCGATTGACTTGACACCCGAGACATTACCGTGTCTCCTGATCATAAAAGTTTTTATCGCGCAGAGCTAGAATAACACTTTTGTAATATTTTAATGTGTAATAAGATGCATCCAACTGCATACGTAAAATCTAGGCATATACAGGGTAATTCGAAACAACTTTTTATCCTCAAAATGTATTCCTGACTTCATTCTCAGACGATTTTTCCTTTTTCAAAATTTTGTCCGAAGCTTAGTTTTTGAATTATTAAAATAAATAGTTATCGTATCACGGATCAGATACGAAAAGTAGGCAGGGGCGACGCAACTCATCACCAGTGGGCGCTTACGCGGGATGCTTATTGTGATCAAACGATTAACCGATTAACTACAAGTATATCCATACGCATTAACATGTTTTTGAGGAAAAAAGTCGTCACAAAATTAAGGTAGGAATACAAAATTTTCAGGACAAAATTATTTTATTAGCGTACATTCTCTCTCTCTCTCTCTCTCTCTCTCTCTCTCTCTCTCTCTCTCACGCACACACTCTCTCACTTAATCATCGAATCATCCTTAAGTCATCACAAGATAATAGTAAATATGTAGATGAGAGAGAGAGAGAGAGAGAGAGAGAGAGAGAGAGAGAGAGAGAGATCATATTAATGTGTATGCGTATACTATTACTTGCAGCCGGTTAATCGGTTAATCGTTTGATCACAATAAGCACCTCGCGTAAGCGCTCACGGTGGTGAATTGCATCCTGTCTACCTTTCATCTTTGATCCGTGATACGACAATTATTTATTTTCAAAAGTTTAAAATTTTAGTTTCAAAAGTTTAAAATTTTAGTTCAAAATAGTTCAAAAACTAAACTTCGAGCAAAATTTTAGAAAAAAAAAATCGTCTAAGAATGAAGTCAGGAATACGACATTTTAAGGATAAAAAGTTGTTTCGAATCATTCGGTATACATATCATTGGATAAGCAGAAGTTGGATAAAAATCTGTTTTGTATAAAATAAATGCCTGATCTGAATAAATATTCAGCATATATCATTGTAGCAATATTATTTTTCGGACGCGTTTAATATAATTTTAACATGTAGCAATAATTTATTTTTTTTTATTGTAAATCAATAAATATTTATGATTTTAAAATGCAATAAAGTTGTTTTATTAATGTAATAAATTCTTTTTCAGCTTAAATATATATCTCTTTTTAAAAAAAATATGTTTTTTCCAATAATGCCAAAAACGGAATGAAAATCTGTAAGAAGATTTTTGTATTAAATTTAATAAATACTTTTTCGATTCTTTTGTTTTCTTTAAATTAATTTTTATAAGGAAATGGCGCATAATGATCAAGAAGATTTAGTAGGTAGAAAAAAGTGAACTGTACAAAAACATATTTATGAAAATTTATAACAGAGAAGGAGTTTTTATTTTCGTTTTTATCTTTGTCTAATCATTTTTATCTAATCACTATCTTTGTCTAACCACTTTATTTAGATAAATTGTTTACATAATCGTTTATATAAATCAATATTTAAAGCATTTCTCAATGTTTCAAAAAACTTTACAAAAAACTTTAAAATAGTTGATAATATAGAAGTAATCATAATGTAGAAGTAATCAATCCGTATAGAGATGAAAATAACAAATACTTATGAATTCAAAGTAAAAAAACAATTAAAAAAACTAAATTTTTAATGTAAAAAAACTATTTTTTATCAAAGTATTAAAAAAAGATGTAGAATTTATTTTTCTTGAGATTTATCACTAAAACATTTAATGTTTATATTATTTTGATATTATATATTTAATATTTATGCGTATTTATAAATCAAAACAAAAGTACTTAAAAAAAAAAATTAAAAAAATGATGACGCCAAGTTCAAGCACCTTTTGTTACTTTTGGTTTATGTAAAAATATTGTATTAAAATTTTAATCTTATTAAATAAAAAAAATTTTACGATATTAAATTGAAATTATATAAAAAGTCTATTTTACTTTTAATGATACAAAAGATGTAAAATCAAAACTGACGCCAATTTCTTATAATGTAAAAAACATCACTATAGTGAAATAAACCAACATTTAATATTATTAAATGTATATTATTAAAAAAATAATTTGCATAATCTCTTAAGATCAAACTGACGTATAAAAACTTGGCGCGCCCGGGTTGCATTAAAACTAACAATAAATAAACAATGTGATATACTAGAATAACAATTTATTAAATTAAAATTATATTAAATTAAAATATAATATAATATAATTTTAAGTTAATATAACAGTAAATATGTATGTATATATTTTAATGCCAGCGATGTTTTTTATTTTCAGATAATGCTACGAAATCAGACAATTTTATTATTGAATCGTTACGTAAAGGATGAAAATAATATTTAATTTGATAACTTTTATGTATTGTATTTTAAACAATACAGTAAAGTGAAGTCGTCAAAGATTAGGCATCAGGCCGCGCCGGCCTGAGGAACGCGCGCCGGCTCTGACCGCTACGTACTACATACGCGTGCTCATTCGTTAATCTGATCCACTGTAAAAACTGCTCGTCAAACGCAATTTTGCTAAAGGAAAAAGTTGATTCGTTTAGCATAAAGAATCATGTAGTGTACTCCAAATGTGGGAATTTTTGAACACCCTGTATATATATAATACGCGCGCGCGTGTGTGTATGTGTACAAATATATTGCTATAATTAAAATTCAAATATGCCATTATTGTTTATATATCTTTTATATATAACTTTGATGTAAAACGTATATCTTCGTAGAAAGGAAATTGATAAATGTAATATTTGTAAAATAATTATTGGTGCACATATAAATCAAGAGTCGCAGTATATATCTTTAAAAAAATTTTATAATTTATGCCGTATAGAATATCATTATAAAATTTTTTAAAAAAAGGTAAAAAAAGGGTGTCAAGTATAGTGGATATTGCCAACTCAAATGATTGTGTAAAATTTATATAAAAGATTTGATATCAATAATTGGCGCCAAGTTATAGTCTTACAAACATGGAGCTACAAGTCCATTTAGGTCAAATTATATATTTCAATCGTATAAAAGATTTGATAAACTACTGTTTTAAAAAAATAAAACTCAAGTAATAGTTTCTTTAATTTAAAAATAATAAAAACCAAATTATATGTATATCTTTTTATCCATTAAAAACTTCTTTTTCTAATCCAAGTGGTAGTAATTATTTAGCTTTAAAATATTATTATATCACAAAATTGCTTTACTCAACTTACGTTTTTCACAAAGAATTATAAAGTAACAGTATAAAATAAATGATAAAATTTTATTTAAATAAACAAAGATTTTTTATGTAAAAACACTTGGCGCTGTTTAGATCAAATGAAAATGCAAAACTAATGATGAGATTATTTGAATGTTAAAAATAAAGGCAAAATTTATTATTTAATATGATTAAATTATAATTACACACACACACACACACACACACACACACACACACACACACACACACACACACGCACGCACACACACACACACACACACACACACACATCTTATATTATATACACACATGTTCTTTTTAGAGATATGAGCAGCGCCAAGTGTTTTTACATAAAAATTTTTTTTATTTAAATAAAATTTTATCATTTATTTTATACTGTTACTTTATAATTCTTTGTGATAAAAATGTAGGTTGAGTAAAGTAATTTTGTGATATAATAATATTTTAAAGCTAAATAATTACTACCACTTGGGTTAGAAAAAGAAGTTTTTAATGGATAGAAAGATATACATATAATTTAGTTTTTATTATTTTTAAATTAAAGAAACTACTTGAGTTTTATTTTTTAAAACAATGGTTTATCAAATCTTTTATACGATTGAAATATATAATTTGACTAAAATGGACTTGTAGCTCCATGTTTGTAAGACTATAACTTGGCGTCAATTATTGATATCAAATCTTTTATATAAATTTTACACAATCATTTGAGTTGACAATATCCACTATACTTGACACCCTATTTTATCTTTTTTTAAAAAAAAGGTAATTTTATAGTTATATCAGACATTTTTAAATATTCCATTATATTTGACACCCTTTTTAAAAAAAAAAGGTAATTTTATAGTGATATCAAACATTTTGAAGTATTATATTATATTACCGGCGGCAATCGATAAAATAGATAGCAATTTTTTTTATTCAATTGTTTATTTATTTCTTTTTTATAATCTCCTATCTTATTATGTTATCCTAATAAGTTTTACGATTTTCGAAGGTATCGAGAGACACGTATCCCAACTCTCTTCCGCTGGGTCGATAAGATTAATAGTGACATCTCGTGATAGACGTTGCAGTCATACAAAGGCGATGATGACGTTTCTTAAAGTAAAAATTTCAAATCGGACTTTGCATAGCAATATCTCTGCTTGTAGAGCACGTAGCAGAAAAATAAAAATACTTTTATTATGCAAGTCGGACTCAAGCTATCGATCAAGCCTACTTAGAACTTGATCGGTTTAGCCGATTATTAAGATTCGATAATTTCAGATGCTCGAACCTCGTCGACTCGCGTAAAGTCACACGGCAGTGTTCTCGGTTGATCTTGACTTGACATCCGAGACACTACCGTGTCTCCTGATATTAATTTTTCTATTAATAAAATTAAAAATTATTTTTTTTAAATAAAAAAATTAAAAAAGTAGTAGAAACCTTATTTATCAAGTTTTTTGATAATAGTAATGTTTTAATTTAAATATTTATGAAGCAGCAAAATTCATTTGATTTTTGCTTTCCATCTGTCGGCAGATCATATCAATAGGTTTTGTTCAGTTTGTTTATATCGACAGTCCATCGCCAAAGCAGATTCTACTTTATTTCTGCTGACAATCTAGCGTCAGTTATGTCAATAGAATCTGCTTAGTTTCTTCATCAACAATGTGTTCATGTCAATCAGTTCATATCGACAAGCTGTCAGCAGAATAAACCTACAGATACAGATAATAGCAGATTACTAATATTTTATTTACTAGAAATTCAAGAACAAATAGAAAATTAATAAAAAAAAGATACAGCTTAAAAATATGGTACTCATTATTGCATTTAAAAAGGCTAAGTAGAAAACTTGTTATTAATTGTTACTGCTTTCTCCTATTATATTTCTCGATTTGTTCATTTTGTGGAGATAGTTCGAAGTAAGCTCGAAAAGCGTATATTTTAATTGCTTATGTATCTTTTATATGTATATAATACGTAGCTGTCATCATAAGTAAAAAAATTACAAAATATTTTGTTTTATATTTTCTTCAAAATATTTTGTGAGGGGATTAAATGTTGAAGATGTATGATTATATTTTTTATATCATACGACAGTTTATGATATAATGTAATTAGATGAATATATGCACATAATTGCGACATAAATTGATAGAGTTGATGTAAATTTTATATTTAATTGAAAAATATACATATATTAAAGGAGTTTCTCAAATAAATTTTGCTGATTCAATAAATGTTTCATGAACTTCATATAAAAGGCGAAATAACATATTCGTTCAATGTACTTGTACGTCAAGTCAGCACTCCCATATCTTTTTGTTAAACAATGAGCAATAAATTCGAAAGTGGTATATTTGCGAGCAATTAATTCTAGAAATATTTTTGGGCACAAATAAGAGCAGCAACTAATTCGTTCAATATACTTTACTCTTGTACTTAAAGTAACAGCATCATATATTTTTGTTAAACGAGCAATAAATTCGAAAGTGATATATCTTTCGAGCCATTAATTAGCAAAAAAATTTAATGTATTTATTTTTTGTTTTTAATGTTCAATTTTTTATTTTCTGAAGTAGTCCCGGGAAACCAGCACTCCCATTTTTAAATTTAATTTCCTGCAAATTGGTAGGAGCAATAAATTCGGGACTACAGCAATAAATTAGCACTAAATTATGGCCATGGATCCGAATTTTTTTTTAATGATGAGAGTGCCAGCTTCATAGATGTAGAGATATTACAGTGTCAGCAGCAGAAAAAACTTTAGAAAAGGTATCGATATTAATAAGGAAAACAGCGGGCTAGTCGAACAATACACCGATGTTTACAAAAATCTATAATAGAACAATACAGCCGTGTAAGGATACTTTTACAATATAGTATTGGCTAAATTAATTAGATAAGTAAGTTTACTTTTTTTTGTATATTAAAGAAAATATATATAATTATACAAATATAATAATAAAAATATTTATTTAATTTCTGCACATAAAATTAAAAGCTCAAGAGTTTGAGAAGCTTTGAACATTTATCTGTAATCATCGAGACAAGTAATATATTTGAGCGATAAAACGAATTTGCTGAGGGCGAGCGAAGTGATATACCCAAGATGATACCCAAGTAATTATTTCTTTCTTTTTTTTTCGAAGATGATATACCCAAGTAATTATTTCTTTCTTTTTTTTTCTTTTTCTGTTCCGATCCATAGCTATAAGATAATATCCATAGATATAAGAATCTCGATTCTGAAACGATATGAAACCGGAAGGGTTACATCAAGGGGAGATAAAAATACAGGAACTTTCTTCCTTTCTAAATTTTTACTCGTTATGAAACTAAGCACTACTACTTGTAAAATAATACTACTTGTTATCATCTTCGAACGAGACGTTTCGTAAAACGTTACGATTAAACTTCGCTCATCGTCAGCGAGTTCGTTTGATTGCTCAATTATTCTATTGTGTATGATGTCAATCGTACCAAAACGAATAGACTAGACAACTTTGAAAGATAAATAATATTAATTAAAGTGTTATTTAAAACTTAAAATCAATAATGTAATAAATATGATAAATGTGATAAAATGATAAATATAATAAAAATAGTTGATAATGTTGATCAATATTAATTTTAACGCAATCATACATTCTTTAAAAAAATAATTAAAAAATGATTTTTTAATAAACCTTTTATGACGTTTTTAATTTTTTTTATTAAAATTATATGTTACAAATTTTTATTAAAATTATGTATTACAAATATCAATATATATTTTTTATTAATTCTACATTTTTCTAGTTTTGTAAAATTGAATAAAAAAAGGGAGTACATTGTTAAGCAAAATTTAGTTTAAAATAATTTATAATTTAAACAATACATCTTCATCTATGTATATCACAATACATAATTTATCGTGGATAATTATTGATAATTATTTTCGCTTATAGTTGTTGTTTTCGTACGAACTCATATTGTTATATTATGTTATATTCCAGTTTATTTATTCCTGAATCACATATATTTTGTCTTGCCTAAAATTTTTTTCTTTTTTCTTTCTTAATCTAATAGAAATAAACTTTTCTATTTATGGCTATTTTACTATTATTTTTAAATATATTAGTTCCAAATTTTGCACTCATGCTTGTGCAATCATATTTATACTAATTTCATGTTTGCTCTTACGCAAAAAACTTGTATCTCTAACTACATCTTCTACAATTATTTTTATGATGAACAAATCATCAAAAACTTGAAATAAGTCTCCATTTTACAATATTTGCAATCGGCGAATATATTTAAGACAGGAGCAATCACCACACTTATTACGTAAACATTTGTATAAACATTATACATTGTGATGATATAAATTTTAATTTTGTAAATTGATATAAAATAGAAAAAATATAACTGATATGAAATATGTTCTTTAGCGTTCTTTATATTTGCAAGAAAAAAAATATTTATTATTATTTATTGACTAAGTGTATTTATTTATTACTAAGTGTATTATTTATATTTATTATTTATTTATTATCTATTTTATATTATTGCTCTAAAAATATTTTCAGATAAATAGCGTAATTTCTTTGCATTAATAGAATTTTTATAATATTCCATGAACTAGAATAATAAAATATAACAAAAGATATGTATCTTCATTTAAAATTTAATAGATCAATTACTTCGGATGATATATAGGATGTAGTTTCCCGGACGTTTAGATTGACTAATAACAACTTTGATAAAACAAATAAAAAACTGCAAATAAAAACTGATGCATACACCAGAAAAACAAAAAGGACAAAAATTGTAGTAATTGATGCAGGAATTTCAGGATTAATGACGGCGAAAACATTAGAATATGTGGAACTCATGAATTATTTTCTCGTACGAAAGTACTGTCACGTCACAGGTGGCGATGTTGCCAAGCAAATCACCACCGGACAAAGGCGGGAATACGCTCGCCTCTCGGCGACGCTGCCAGCAATCGAGCGGCAAATCACCAGCAGCGGTTCGGAAGAGTTAAGGAGTATTAACGTTCGAATCCCTGATCACTAGAATAAATGTGTGATTGAGCAGCAGGGAATCTAATTCTTAGCATTAACGCGATCGCGTCTAGCTATTATTCCTCACAGGTAAGCAACGAGACGGAAAAGTTCGTGAGTCAGCGCGAGACAATGACGTCAGAAGCAGCGTTAGTATCGTCAAGATAATATCGAGCGCGGACGTGTTCGGTAGCCTCTCCTTCTTCTTCAAATACTTCTAGAGCAACAACGAAAACCTAGGAACACGTGTCATAATGCCCGATTTCGCGGATTAATGAAAGCGGGGTACGACAACACTCGCAGTAATCTTGGGACGCAGTGAATCCGAATTGAAATGAACGAGTTAATTCCAAGCAGTAAGAGAGGGTGCCCTCGGGTATTAATTCCTTACAACGATAGCAGAGAAACTCGCTATTAGGATAATCGTCATCAGCTGAATTATTTACGCGGCGATAACCGAAGGAAGTAATGCAGCGCACTGAATCGACGCGATGTTGGAATACGGCGGCTGGATGCGTGCGCGGGTGGCATCAGACCGAGGGAAGCACATCACACTAATTAATTAATAGTATCCGCGAAGGTAAAACGCGTCCATGCGTGTCGTTGAATAATATTACGGAATATTATCGGAGCTAGAAAATTTGAAACAAGCATTTAAGAGTGCATTTCCCGAGTGAAGTCGTCGGACGAGGCAAAAACTATGCCCAAAAAAAACAAAGGGGTCGGTCGTAAACCCTTCCGGTCAGGCATTCCCTTTGTAGAAGCGATCGTTGAACTTGCACGGACACGTTCGGCTAACGCAACAGGAAAAACAGCGCGAGAAATATACGCGTATACATATATCTTATAATAATTTGTTTAACAATTTAGCTACTTACCTTTCGTTGGAAGCTCTCTGCAAATAGTCTTGGAGAGAGATTCGCGGCTGGAAGCGGGGTTCTTGGATGGTGCTGGCTGGTGCGGACTGTGCGGGCAGGGCGCTCCAGAGACGGTCGTGCACCAGGAGCTCGTACTCCCCGTCGAAGGTTACCTCCTCGCCGATGACTGCGTTGTGATCGAAAATCGCGGCCACATGAAGATTCGAGATGTCGTATAACATTACTGCGTCCCGCGCGATTTTTCCGTGCCTTGGGCATTCGACAGAGGTTTTAGGTATATATTATATTTAATTAAAAAGTTAGGGTTAGGATATCACATTCGGCTGCGAGCCAATTACGCATTGGTTCGGCGTCGCGTCGGAATGCAGGAGCTACCACGTGCTTGAAGTCCGATGTTTTCTTCGTGGTAAGTGCGGATGACGCACAACACCTTGCCCCCAGAAACAATCGGAATTCTTGCTTTAATTAGGAATTAATCGATTAATCAATATTGGACTTGCTATTAACACCTAGTCGCCTCGTGCCCTCGCGAACACTTCCATTAATAGACGCGGTGATGAACTGTATGAAAGAGCAAACACGTGGTGATTCGAATTTAATATTAATATATTTAAACAATTAACTAAAAGTTTCACTCACAAAGCTTTATTCACTAATGCGGATTGAAGCGGTGATGGAGCGTATGAAAGAACGAACACGTGACAATTTGAATTTAATATTAATATATTTAAACAATTAACTAAAAGTTACACTCACGAAGCTTACTCACTAATACGAGATAAAAAATCAAGATCGCTTATTTAGAATTAGAAATTGTAGCGGAATATGAACTAGAAATAGAACGGCTACGAACTAGAAACTGAATAAACAACTTGAACTTGAATTACATACTAGAGATCGGAGCAAGACGCTTGCGATGTCAACTATTCGACGACGCGCACAAGAGTGTCAGTGTTTCGGCAGGCACTGCAGCGCTCGGCTGCGGCGGTGCTGTGGCGCAAGATGGCGAATGGCGTGGGTACGCCAACGCACGTGGCGCAAGATGGCGCGGGTTGTGTAGCTAACCTAGATGTATATGTCTATGTCGTGCATTAGTCGGCCAATCAGAACGCGGCTGGCAGAAGATGATGCGCGGTAGCAATGATGTAGGCAATATTATTGTAATATTGATATCTTGTGCTCGATTAATTTAGTAATATTGATGGCATTAATATAATCTTATTATTAATATAGGTATTATTAATATAGGTATTATGTTTAGGTATGTTTAAGGAACATTATATTTAAAGTATAATTATAAAACTTTTCATATATTATAACAAATATTATTGTTTATGGCTAGGAAAATGGTTAGCGTAATCGAATATGTGTTATTAAATGTTAATGCCTATAATTATCGAAGAAGGCCATTAAAATAATATTACATCTATGTAGCATAATAATGGTGGGGCGCGCCATGTTAGGCTGAACGGCAGGAGAGCCAATGGTCGTGGGCCCGGCGGTGAATTATATTAAGGCGATACTACATGCGCGGTAGGAAGAAAAAGAAAAAAATATACGGCGAATCTCCGGACGTTACACTACCACTCTTTGGATACTTTATTAGCGGTCCTATGAGGAAAATTTATATAAATATTATAATAGACTCATATGTTATTATAATAACAGAATTGATATAGAATTAGACATATACTTTGCTCTTGACAAATTGCTGAAAGAAATATAACAGAATCTACAAGCAAAACTAAATGACAGACTGGTACAAGAAACAGAGCGGATTTTACTAATATAATCTCTATTATTTCTGATGATAGATTGCTGACAGAAACCGAGCAGATTTTACTAATATAATCGGTTAAATTATTAATAGAAAAGAGACAGAGTCTGTTGTGACACCTGCCGGCAAATAGAAAACTAAGCAGGACCTGCGCAATGCAGTTTGATGTCGGATTAGCCATACAGAAATCGAGCAAGACCTGCATAATATATTTAGATAGGACACATTCTACACAGTTAATAAATAGAATATAATTGCAAAACTGCGTTCAAATTAGATTATGTTCGTTACTCGCATGTAATATTTGTTAGATTCTCTACATAATCGAAATTGCTATAATTAAAATTCAAATATGCCATTATTATTTATATATTTTTTATATATACACTTGGTGTAAAACGTCTATCTTCGTGGCAAGAAAATTAATAAATACAGAAACTCTGTAAAATAATTATTGATGCATGTATAAATCAAGAGCCATGGTACATATCTTTGAAAAAATTTAATAATTTATTTATACTGTACATAATATAATTAATTTTTTTATTAATAAAACAATTAAAAATTATTTTTTTAAATAAGGAATAAAAGAAATAATAAAAACTTTGTTTTTCAAGATTTTTTAGTAATAGTAATATTTACATTAACAATTTGCTGTTAGTTCATATCGATAGGCTGTGTTAGCAGAACACAAACAGATACAAATAATAGCAGATTGCTGCTATTTTACTTACTGGAAATTCAGGAACGAATTAATAAAAAAAATTAATAAAATTAATAAAAAAGATATGCTAGCTTAAAAATATAATATTCACTTTTATTACATTTAAAAATGCTAAGACTTGTTACTAATTGTTTTCCATATTTCTCGTTTTGTTCATTTTGAGGATAGTTGTAAACACGAAGATCGTACATTTTAATTGTTTATATATTTTTTGCATATGCATATATATATATATATATAAAATGTGTGTGTGTGTGTGTGTGTAAAATATATACATATATAATATATATATATATATATATATATATATATATATATACATACGAGGATAGTCTGAAAAGTTTTGAGCCTAACATAGAAACAAGTATTTTTTCGGTCAAATATAGTTTTATTTTTCAACATAATCTCCTTTTAAGTCACACTTTTCCCATCGATACTTAATCTCTTTAACTCCTCCAAATAGTAGTTGGCGTCTTGCTCCGCAAAATAGCGTTTACGTATGCGATGACCTCCTTGTTCGATGAAAATCTCTGTCCTCCAAGCAAAATTTTAAGCTTAGGAAACAGGAAAAAGTCGCTGGGAGCCAGATCTGGTGAATACGGTGGGTGGTCAACCAATTCGAAGTGCAGTTCATGAATTTTGGCCATGGCGATCGCCGAAGTGTGAGCAGATGCGTTGTCTTGATGGAACAGCACTTTCTTCTTCTTCAAATGCGGCCGTTTTTTGCAATTTCTGCCTTCAGTTTATCAAATAATGATGCGTAATACGCTCCTATTATTGTTTTACTTTTTTCAAGATAGTCGATATACACAATTCCGTGACTATCCCAAAAAAAAAAAACAGTCGCCATTACCTTCCCAGCTGATAGAACTGTCTTCACCTTTTTCGGAGCAGGTTCACCCTTTTGACTGTTCTTTTGTCTCTGGAGTGTAGTGGTGGATCCAAGTTTCATCTACAGTTATGAATCGACGCAAAAAAATCTGATTCGTTTCGCTTGAACCGCTCCAACAGGGCCTTGGAAATGTTTATTCGAATTCGTTTTTGGTCCAAAGTAAGCAAGCGTGGCACCCAACGCGCGGATAGCTTGCGCATATCCAATTCTTCAGTCAATATATGACAAATGCGTTCTTTCGATATGTCCATACCTCTGCTATCTCTCTAACCTTGATTCGACGGTCGTCCAGTACCATTTGGTGAACATTTTCGATGTTATCAGCGGTGGTCGCAGTTTTTGGCCGTCCCGAACGCTCATCATCAGCCAAGCTGGTACGACCACGTTTAAATTCAGCTGCCTATCTTTTTACGGTGGCAAATGATGGGGCAGAGTCCCCGTAAACAGCGTCCAACTCGATTTTAATTTGCGCAAACATATTGCCTTTCAAATGTAAGAATTTAATCACGGCACGATATTCAATTTTTTCCATTTTTACAAAAACACTGACATCGACTGACACACAAACGACTATCAAACAACAACTGAGCGTCCAAAATGGCTGAAATTTTCACAAAAGTCTTTCAAAGCATATACTATTGTAGTACTGTAGTACTGTAGTACTGTAGTACTGTAGAATGGTTTTGACGAGTAATGTCATCTTCATGTTAAGGCTCAAAACTTTTTCAGACTACCCTCGTACATACATAGTACATAACTGTCATCATAAATAAAAAGATTAGAACAAAATATTTTCTTCAGAATATTTTGTGATCAATTAAATGTTGAAGATGTATTGATTATATTTTTTATGTCATACGACAGTTATAATATAATATAATTATATTAATAATAGGTATCCGTATAATTATGACATAAAGTGATAGAGTTGATTTGAATTTTATATTTAATTGAAAAAGATACATATATTGTAAAGAAACTTCTCGAATAAATCTTGCTGATTCGATAAATGTTCCATGAACTTCAATTATAAAAGACGAAGTTAAAACAGAAATGTTTTATTGCCACGCCCGAATGTTTAAATTGAATGAGATTGTAAATAATAATGTATGTTTAATACTACTGTTTATTATTTTAACTTGACATGCATATATCTACTGATTGCTATTATATTTTAAATATTACAATTTTATTAAGTATAAATATGTTTGTTATAAAATAAAAAATTCAATTAACTATACTTGAAAAACGTCATTGCCAAACACATATAAATATTGATCTTTTAAATAAAACTGGCAACAGGCATACAATTTACTTCATAATTTGTATAAGTCAACATTCAAATGCAAACGCTTTCTCACGTCCGCTAAATAAACAAAGTTGTTTCAACACACGCAAGCTTTAGGGCCGGAGCACACACTTCTGCATAACGCATAATGTATAAGAAAATGAATTAATTAGAATCTTTTATTTTCATTGTGGGGGTAGAAAGGAAGGATTATGATTGGTTTTCTTAGGCATTATGTAAAAATGGGTGCTCCGATTCTTAATCTGCACATACAATTTACACATGGCACTAGTATCATCGAAAAGTAACGAGTCATTTAAAATTCTTACAATATAGAACAAGAATATGATGACGCCTATCATAGCGTCTGTATTACTTGTATAGTAACGTACATTATAAATTATAAGAAAAAAAATTGTAATTACACATATAAATATGTATTGTTAAAATAATTTAAGAAATATTTTATATTTTGACATCCTTTTCTAAACTAGATCTTTTTACATTAATATATTGAATGAACATTTAATAAGATATAAGGTATTTCTACTATTAAGGATAATGCTAAGACGCAAAAGTAACTCGTCAAGATGTATCCCAAATACATAAAAATCTGAAAATAAAAATAATAATAAATGAAAATTCTTTCTAAATCATTTAATTGTTAATTTTAAATATTTAATGTTTATATATTTACTTTAAGCAGAAGTTGAAAATAAATTGTCGAGTCATTATATAAATTAAACGATTGTATAATAATAGAATTTAAAAGATAAGCGCAATATGTAAGTTTGCTGAGAGGGATCCATCCTTTGAATGACAAAAAAACTGATTAACAATGCCTATAATAAAATCAAACATATATAATCATTCAAATGATATTAAACTAAAATATTTAGTATTTAAAATATGAAACTATAATTTATCATTATTATGACAAAAAATATGCAAATGAAACTGAAAAATAAAATTACCAAATAAGACACGTAGTAAATAATAATTTCAAATTGATATATACTAATTAAATAACATTAATTTATATGTACATATGTACTAGGAATTAAACATACCTCCTTGTTTAGTAGAACATACTATTATAACCCATGCAAAACTTATGGCCCAAGATATTCTATGCAAGGCAATAAAAATAGCAGTACAACGGACGTATGTCGCACCAAATGGCCAAATAATATTAAAATAATGCCAATGATTAGGGAGGATTAGGAAGTAACCAACAGAATACTTTAATTTTCTGAAAATTCAAATTATTATTATAACACAGTGAGAAACATATAAGCGTATTATTATTTATGTATACTTTAATGTATTATTAACTTATTTATGAACAATTAATCAATAAACTTGCAATAACAGGAGTTATTCTGTAGCTTTTATAAAATGTAATCCTATTTTAATAATATAAATTAAAATAAATTAATTAAATTTAATAATATAAATTAAAATAAATATTAAAATTATAAATACAATAAAATAATTAATAAATATATAAATTTTAAAATAAAAATTATTTAAAATATTAATTTCATTAAAAATTAAATCTAATACTTACTAGAAAATTCAATTCATACTTTATCGCTAAAATATAACTTCGAGCTAACCAAATTAAAATAATAATAAACATTATTATATAAAACATTTAAAAATCATATAGACCCAAAATAATAATTATAATAATAAAAATTTATTGACGTTTTAATAAAATTAATCACTATTATACATATTAGACCCATTATACATATTAATAATGTTATTGACTTTACTCTAAAATGCATCACAACTACATAAAAATAAAAAAAAAATATTCAGCTTAATATTGATCCTACTATAATACTTAATAAAACTAAAATACATATTGATATATTTATAATTTTATCTTCATTAAAATTCATATATCTATAATACTTTAATTTTATAAAATATAAAAAATAAATTAAACGAACGGAATACATAACAGTTAAACTTAACGATATTAACATTAACAGTATTAATAAGACATTATTTTTCAAAACATAAATAATTTCTATAAGTAAATCTTTTGAATAAAATCCTGCTATAAAAGGAAATCCGCATAATACCAATTTTGAAATTAAAAATCTTATTATAGTATGGAATAATATTATTTAAATTTCCAATTAAACGAATATCCTGACAATTATTTATAGAATGAATAATAATTCCAGCACATATAAATAATATAAACTTAAAAACTGCATGAATTAATAAATGAAAAAAAGCTAATTCATAATGTCTAAACCTTAAAATAACTTTATCAATCCTAATTGTCTTAATGTTGATAAAGCAATAATTTTAAATCATACTCAAAATTAGCTATAATACCTGATATAAATATAGTTATTACTGATAAATAATTAATTCCAGATATTATCAATAATTCATTATAACGAATTATTAAATAAATCCCTGCTGTAACTAAAGTAGATGAATGAACTAAGGCTGAGACAGGGGTTGGGGCAGTTATTGCTATAGGTAATCAAGAAGAAAATGGAATCTGAGCTCTCTTAGTAATGGTTGCTAAAAACAGTATAAAAATAATAATAGTAGGACAATTTCCATATATTCATAAATTTCATCTACCTTTAACTCTTAATAAAGCAATTCGATTTCTTAATACCGTAGCTAATAAATTAATTTATAATATTAAATTTATAAAACATAAATTATACTTAATCTTTTTTAACATCAACTTATTATTCATTTTTATTAAAATGTAACCTGTAATTATTCCTATAATATATGGAATTAACCCATGATGGGAAGTATAAAACATCTAAAACTCTAAATTGCTCATCCCAACTAGAAGAATAAAAAAAAAAACCATCATTATATAACATAATATTTAATTTCTCGATAAACAGAATACATTTTAATAACTCACGTTGGAATGTATTTATAAATATATAATATATAACTATTAAGAATAATAGATCCTATTAAAAGTATACCGAATATTATAGCAGCGGCTAAAATTATGAAATTATGTTCATTCTAATATATGTGAGAGATATATTATCTGTAATCAATAACTAGTTAACTTACACAGTTGACAAAATCAACAGCATTATAGCAATTACAAAAAAATTGCATATCATTAGATAGATACCAACTCCAACTCATGCACTGTAATAAAAAATAGAATATAGAAGTTTTATTACATTCTTAAGTATAATTTTAAGCTTATCTTAACTTAAGTGGATTGTACCATTTTCTCGAGGCCGAAGAGATTATTTATTATGTCGCGAGTGCCGAGAACGCAATCACGCCCACCACTGACAAAGCGGATTGCGGCAAATGATACCTTACCCGACGAATTATTACTTTATCAAGCGATAGCGATTGGAGGCACGAAGCCAATGCTACCGTGCTAATCGCGCATTTATTGCGTAACCGCACCACGTGAAGCAACTGTTAATCGGGTTGCGTGGCCCTTACGCGGAAAGTCGCCGCGCGACCCAGAAATATACCGCGAACGCTGACGAACATTTTGATGACACGGCAAGGACCGGCCGCCTGGAAACAGGATAAAAACGGGAGACCGATACTAGGAGAGGACTCGTCGAGATCCGCCGTGCCGTCACATCTGTCGCGGTCCGAATTAAAAAGGACAATCTGTATCAAGTTTTTAATAAAGTTTATTTAGTATCAAACAAGTGGTGAACGCCTCTTTCTCGCCAACTCCTTGATCGATCCCCGAAACGACCCGCAAAACAATTATGTACAAAAGATTTCTCCACCAGTACTTTGAGCAAGTTTCATACGATTTTTCATGTAAAATTGTGAAATGTTATGCAACTTAGTTGAACTCAATAACGATATTCCTAATGCCCCATCATATAAGCCGTTAGCCTTAAGATAAAATTTATATTTATTATACTTTACTTTTATTATACTTAAATTAATTCAAGAGTTCTTTATTTCATTACTACATTTTTTTTACGTAACTTTCAATTATAAATTTCTACAAAAAATTAAAGTTTAGGTCGATTTAAAACCAATTTAATTTTTATTATCTGTTAATCAATTAAATATTTATGACAAATAATATTCCAAGTTATATATATATTTATTAAAATATTAATTAATATTACTAACATTTAATTTAATTTTACTAACATTAATATTACTAACATTTTTGTGTCAAACATAGTAATATTATTATTTTTTTAACTAAATAATAATTAAATCAAAATATTAACTCATTTTTCCAATTGTGATTTTATTGATCAAAGAAATAATAAAAAGTTATGATACACTGCAAGAAATTAAGTTTAAACTAAAAGTTGGACTACGTTTATAAAAAAATTTATATTTCAATCATAGACACTTTATTCTCTTGATGACATCCATTATACAAATTAATTAATGTATTTCCATCAAAGTTTAATGTTTATAAACCAGACATTGTTTATAACCGTTATATAACGGTTATAAACAATATAAGCAATAATATATTGTCAATAACAAATACTCATTAAAATATCAATTCCCGTTTACAAAACGTTCACAAATTGACTGCTAAATTGCTGGTTAAGATTTGCTGGGATGGATTATAATATTGTATTTGTATACTACATATTTTTTCTCGAGTATCTCTTTGTTATATATAAACATATGTACATAAATATATCGTAATTTTCTTGTCAACTATTTATGACGTAAGACTATCATTATGACATCAATTCCATTGTCATTTCTACTACACTTTGAATGGTTAATTGACTTGAATTGATTTATAACAAACATTATATTCACACTTTCTCGCTATTTGGTAATAAACTATTGTACACATCGAATAAATCTTTTTATTACATGAATAGAAAAATCAATTAATCTTTCTCTGTAATCGATCGACTGATTCAGTTCTTTGTTCGATTTATTTCTCAGATATGAATAAATTATAATACTAAACATCAGCTTGAAAGAAAAAAAAAAATATGTCGCCTAATAAGAATATATACAATATCAAATGCATTAGACCAAAAACTTTATCACTATATCTCCAGAACCATACCATATTTTTTATGAACACAAAATAAATGTCATTATATATAAAAAATAAAAAAAACAATAATATATATTCTACGGATATTTTTAATTACTCACCCAAAAATCTGTTGAATAATAGAAAGTGTGAACGAGAAATATGCAACACGTAGTTACAAATTTTAAGTCATGAATGGCGGGTATTACGTCGGCATCTAATTTTATATTAAATATTTCTTTCATGTTTGTGTAAACAGAGAAACACATTAATATTTTTTCAATCTTACTTTCTCGGTATGAAACCAATTTTTTTTATGTCTATCCTTTTAGACATGTTTTTAACATCTGAATTTTAATTAACAGTTTTTAAAAAGATGTAATACAAAAGATATTTTTTCTAATTAATATGTGATAAAAAGATATATTAAATGTGTGATTGATGATAAATAGATATATCAAAATTTTTATTACCAATTATTTTTTATTAAAAAAGTAATCAATTTGAAAAAGTAATTAATTTAAAATTTATTAAATAATTTCGATACAAAAATAAAAATTTTTTTAACATAAGAAATGTAGAGCAAGAAAATGATAAGTTATCTTTTAGAACAAAAAAATATTTCAACAGACTGTTTTAAAGAATTATGTTTGCATATACATAATACTTGCCATTAACAATAT
Organism: Pogonomyrmex barbatus; assembly: GCF_055798465.1. NCBI lineage: Eukaryota > Metazoa > Arthropoda > Insecta > Hymenoptera > Formicidae > Pogonomyrmex > Pogonomyrmex barbatus. The sequence continues at coordinate 10,421,470 of NW_028297098.1, forward strand.
TTGTCGCATTTTTGTTTATATATTTTCGGTACACGAATACATCGTTCCGGTTATTGCCATAAAAAAAGAGAACATTACAGCAGCACTGTAAAATAAATTATTATTTTGGCATATTTTAAATTTTTAAAAGATTAAGATAAAAACTATATGTAAGGTATTTTATATTTATAATATATATTAATGCATTTATATCATATAATTATGCTATAAAGTAATCTTGCACAATTAATTGCTACATTTGTATTTTTCTGAACCAGATAAAAATTGAACGTATTTGTCGACAGCCATTCATAATCATCTTTAAGGTCTTTAACTTGGATCAGTTCAAAATCCATGGAATAGAGATCACTGATTAAGAAAATTCTGTCATAAAATAATTTTTTCATAATAACACTTAAATCATTTGTAGTGCACGATGCTAGTAAACATAATCCGAGTGTAATTATATTCTGAAGGGAGAAAAATTTCTATATATGTATAAATATTAAAGGAAAAAAATAACGTTTAGTATAAAAAATTTAGTATAAATAACATTAAATAATTTTAAAAATTTATCTCACAAAGTTTAACCCCATCAGTCCCTATTAAATATTAACTAGAGAAAGATCTCTTCTAGTCCAATCTTCTATCGTCCAATAAGTACTTCTTACTAGATCACATAAAAAAATTGTTTTTTAAAATTTGTAAAATTTCAATCTATTACAAACATCCAGCTTGCTATTTATGTGATTATGAGATATTTTTCCTCCAAAACTACTAAAAGTAAGAAATTAAAGGCAAAAAAATTTCTTTTGCAGTTTTTATAATTTTTTAAAGCTTTTTAATGATATATTGTCAACAACCTCCCAAAAAGGGACAAAGAAATAATACAACATTCCTTGAAATAGAGTTATATGATTTTGAATTTTATTTGAAAATTTTTGTTGATTTTACGAAATTAATGTAAAATAAATTTTTAAATGATCACTTAATAAATAATCTCTTTTTTTAAATATATTTAACATTTCCCTGTAAAGTCTCACGTTACAAGACATGTTTCAAAAAATGATGAATAAAAATCTAAGTATGAGTATAAATATTAACGACTTTGTACAATGTTAATTATGTACAATGTTATTTTAATCTTCTCTTGATTAAATTTAGTTTAATTTAAAAAAAATTTAATAAGTATAATGATTTTAAGAACTTAATTTATAATTGAATATATTTTATCTCTATTCTCTGATATTTATTATATAATTTTCTTAAATTTACCTCTTCAAACATATTCACATGGTACTGAAAAATACTTTCTTTTTTTTTTGCGAGAGGAGGAGAAATGCATTTACGCACCCCTGGATGTAACCGTTCCCTTCAGGGAGTGTAGGACTCACTTGCTGGCCAAGTACTACCTACTAAAACCATCCTCTATACGAATACAACACTAAAGGCTTACGGATGGAACTCCGGGACGCCACAGGCACAACTTCAGGGCCCATCCAGCCATGCTCGTAAAACCGAAGCCCAACAATTACGGTTATTAATTAACTTCTTTGACTGCTACAGGAACCCAACTCGGACATCCACACCACCATCAGGACCAGGGATCCCAGGACCAGGAAGGGATTCACATCGCGGGAAGAGGAAACGGAATCAGGTAAGAATTAGCTCCCACCGGACCCCATAACAGGCGTGCACATGCGGAAATGCGGGAAACGCGCAGTCGATCCGCCATACGGGGGACAGATACGACCACGCGACTGGACCGGGCGATCGGCATAACCGATCCCCTAGGCCACCACGACCAACGCACAATGTCTTCATCTCTCCGCATCTTCCTTGAGAGACATGATTTCACCTATCATTGTTTCTATCCATTGCTACTCGTCTCGTCCCGACAACGTAGATTCGACGAGCGTTCCCTCAGATAATCTTTTCCCGAGTCTTCGCTCAACTTCTTCGCGTAAATAAGACCATGCCTCACAACGAAACACCGTGTGACCAGCATCGTCCCGTCCTGCAGGACAAAATTCGCAACGCTTTGTATAAAACTTTCTAATCCTATATAAATATGAACTAAAAAAAGCCATGATTCAATGCCTACGTCAATCGATATGACAAAAATCATGAGATCTGGATAACTACTCCTCTAAGTGTGGAACTACTAGTTTTCGGGTGTACAACGCAGCATCGTCCGGAAACATTTCAATCAACATTTCTCTCCACTCTGTAATTATGTCATTCTTAGCTCTAAGTTTAACAACATTTCTTGCTTGATGGGTAAGTTTACATTGGTGTCTAAATTCTAATTCCGAAATACGGTCATACACCTTTTTCCTGCTCCTGGCCAAGATGGCGAAGGGAAGAATTCCCGCTAAAAGCAGTGACGTCGTTAACGATACCGTACGATAGGCTGAGATAACTCTAATCGATACACGCCTCTGTATACGATCAATCGATTTTAAATTCCTCTTAGTGAGGACTTCATCCGTGGCCCATACCGGAGCACCATACAATAATATGGAGTGCACTACATTGGCGTACAACTTACGCTTATCAAATTTAGGACCGCGCAGGTTGGGCATCAAGAGGTCCAGTCGCGATAACACTCTTTCCGCTTTTCCCGATACCATCTCAAAGTGATAAGCAAATTTCTATCTATGACGATTACAATACCGAGGTACTTCATTCTATCGGTTGACTGGATAGAGACCCCATCCACCAAAAAGGTGAGACTTTTATCCTTAATGCTACCTGGACAAAACAATACAGCCTCCGTCTTAGAAGGAGCCACTTCAAGCTCTAGACTTTTAATTTTGCTTATCACTAAATCATAGATTAAGTTCGCTTTAGAAGTCAACAAATTAAAATTCCTACTGCTAACGATGATCAACGTGTCATCCGCAAAGCACAAAGTGTAAGAATCATACGGCATTCCAACGCTTAACATACTGTCGTATGTGATGTTCCATAACAGTGGGCCCAGGATTGAACCCTGAGGAACACTACACGTCATTAAGTGCGATGTGTAGCGGCTGCTCTTCTTAATCGCTAAGATGTGACGATCAGATAGGTAATCCATTAGCACACGAATTATGTACAACGGTACCTGCTTGTCTTTTAACGCTTTTATAATTTACCTCCAGGCCAAAGAATTAAATGCATTGCGGATATCTAAGCCGATAGCCAAGCAATACTTGCTAGTATGATTTCGGATTATACGCTGCATCCTAATTATCGCATCATTCGTTGACCTACCAGACCTAAAGCCATATTGTTGATGGCTGAGACGCCACCCTGGCGTCTGGAGGCTACCCTCTAGATGGGAAACTATCCTATTAAACAATATACGTTCGAAGATCTTCCCTATATCGCTCAGTAGGCAAATTGGAAAAGACGACGGTGAATCGTCCAACTTACTCGGCTTTCGCAGTAAAACCAAGCGCGCTCGCTTCCATTCGGAGGGGAAAATTATACGCCTTCCCTCATACATTTATCAAAACATTTAACAAAACGCGTCGAGTCCAGCGAGCAGCAAAGCCTTAAAATACGCGTCGATAAGCCATCCAATCTTGGAGCCGCCTTGCGAGAGCAGGGCTTCTTTATTGCAGTTGTAACCTCATCTTCGAGCACTGCAGGAATAGTCTCGTCCAGAACCCCAAGTGCATCCTTATTCCATTTGATGGCCATACGGGTAGGAAAAAGCGATCTCACCACCTCGCCGATCTTGGCAAAGGACAAATAATCCAGTGGAGCATTGTACTCCAAACCTCGGATCTTTTTCATTATTGCCAGGTACGGCCTACCCCAAGGATTGGAGTTTATTTCCTCCAATAGCTCACTCCAGGCCAGTTTTTGAGAACGCGAGATCGCATTCCTCATATTCCGGACCGTTGACTATACTGCAGCCGGAGGTCTTTATATTATTGCGGATTGCGATCTTTTCGTCTTCGAGCTCTGATTAGCTTCCGTCGTATTTGAATACATAGCCTACGTAATTCGGCTATCTCCTCATTCCACCAGTAGATCCTTCTTATATGCACTTGTCTAGATCTAGGCATTGACAAGTCGCAGACACGAGACAACAGTTGAGTGAGCGAGTGAGAGTAGTCGTTAGCTAAATTTGTAGGATCACACAGTACATCAGCACATTTAAAATATTCGTCCTTGAACTTGTCAGGATCGACTTTGTCCGAATTCCAGCCTTTGCGCACAAAAGTATTAAATTTTCGCGGCTCAAAGTGCCCAAACTGCCAATGTATGTATCTGTGATCCGAGAAGGATACCAGGTCACTCATCAACTTCCAGTTTTCTTTGTAAAGCCATCTCGCACCACCCTACCTAAAACCAGGGTGAGAACGATCGATATCCCCTGGTCCCTTTCGCAAGTAGGTCTCGAGCTACTATAGCCACAACCAGACCCGTCGAATCAAGCTACCTCTCCAACAATGTGTCCTCGATCGTTAGTAATCCTATCACGCCAGCTCGTTGATCTCGCATTAAAATCTCCGGCTATGATAACTCTTTCCATCGGGTAGAAACGTACCAGATCGTAGAGGTCGTCCAGCCACCAAACTCCTCGAGGGAGCGACTAGGAGAGAAGTAGCAGCTAACCATTAGGTGGTTATTAACTTTAAGGGCTGTAAAGATTTGATTTCTTGAGACAGAGAGGGTACCGGTAACAAGGAGGATTGCGCTCTTTTCACAGGCAGACACATACCAATCTGTTCCTCCTTCAGTCCTGTATGGCAGAAACAAAGATCAGACGAATTCCCATCTCTTTCACATAGTGCATCATGAGATCCTGTGCCCTCTTACAATGGTTTAAATTTATTTGCAAGAATTTATAAATTATTGGTTTCCATTTCTATCGTCTTGTTACAGTCCTCCAGTCTTCGCATCGGTTTCATCTTGTCAGGGAATTTCAGCGCGTGACATCTATTGTTTCCTAACCTATGATCCGATTGGAGGCCGGCCTCGAAACAGAGAATACACTTCGGTTCACGATCACAGGAATTTGACGAGTGTCCTTTTTCACCGCACCTATAACAAGTACCTGTTCGGTCCACTGAGCTTTTACAACTACGGCTTAAATGCCCGAACGAGAGACATCTAAAACACTGAACCGGACGTTCCTCCATCGAGTCTAGCTTCCGTCCAGCAAATCTGGATTCTTCCTAACCTGGACAATTTAATGGCCGTCGACAATAGGCAACACATCCATACGACGAGAAGACCATTATTCACTCGAATTTTATTGTTAATCTTGACTTCACTAGCCTTATACCCATCCTGAAGAGATATCACCTTGACAATTTCCTCTTCCTTAACAGAATTATCAATCCCAGAAATCTTAATGCTAGCCATCTTTATCGGGCGCGAAATTACAACGCTGGGACTTACAATTTGTCTGGCCGTTGCCGCCAGTTTATCGGCTTTCTCCACGTTATTTACTCCGTGGATTCTATTAACAAGTCACCCAATTGGGTATACCTAGTTCTTGTACGGTCAATATCCAATTCAGATAAGGAAATCATCTCGCGAATTTTAAAGAATGTCTCATCGCAAGACTTACCTTGAGTGAATTTTATGGTGATAGCGGCCGTTCTAGGAAGCTTCCTCTTGTCCCCAAGCGGTATGCCACTTCTCCTAGCTAATCCTTGTCCCACAGCTGATTTCTGCTTCCTCGTTTCCCTTATGACACTCTTTCCTTCTTCGCGACGGGTTCCCTTTCTTCCTCCTCCCTGATTGGGTAGAGAGGAGGGAAGAAGCGAATCCCTCGTTTCCTTCTTCTTGTTCTTTTTCCTCCGTTTCTTGTTCACTTGTATCCATTCCACCTCCGTATCGGTTGCTGTGAATGGAATCGTCTCGGATATAGAGAGATCCGTTTCTCCAGGAATTTTATGCAGAGGTGGCCACTCCTTATTTAATCTGGGTTTTTTATTTCTCTCCACTATCACCATTTTCTTTGTTACAGGTCCCCGAGTCAACATCACTACGCAAACTATCACCAACCGGCAAGTGTACTCCGTATAACGAGTTCAAGGATCTCATTACGTTTTCCGTGATTAGCGAAACTAATTCCTTGCTATTAATTTCTAGGAATTAATTATGGAAATTATTTCTTCCTTCAGGCTTTTTCAAGGCTGCACAGACCTCACTATAATTAGGGCTGCGCTTCTTAGGTGGAGAACCAGGCGGAGATATTTTCCTGGAAGAAGTAGAAGGAACTATCAGTTTCTCATAATATTCTCTCGTCTTTTTATTCTCGATTTTTAGCTGTTTGTTATTTTCCTTTAGTCTAGAAATCTCCTCTTTCAACAGCTTAATTTCTTTAGCCATGTTTGCCACGGATTGTCTATCCCTATCCTCATTACCGCCCGATTGCGCCCTATCGGATAATATGCAAGTTATCTCTTTAATCTTCACAAGGCCTCTTCCTCATCCTACTCGAGAGTTTACCCTGGATCCGCGAGGATTTAGATCGCATTAGCTCCACATTATCGACCAGCTGCACCGCCTGTGAACCCAATTTATAGGTAGGGGCAAGCGTATCTATTGGATCGTCTGCGGATTCTTCGTCGGGCGAGCCACTTTCTGGTTCGGGTGGCGTCATGGCTTTCCTCTTCCTCTTAATCTTAGAGCTACTGCTTAGAGCTTGTAGACATAGCATCGTCATCGTCTGGTCTAACGAACCAACCCTCTTCGCCCAATGCCCAAGAAGGATCTGCATCAGTCGGAGCGGACCTACTGGGGGGCTTGTAGTTGGGACCCCTCGGTCTACCTCTTTGTTTGGGAGGAGCTAGTGCCTTCAAATCGGAGGCACTCAGTTCCACCTCCGAAACACTTTTATCACCGACCGTCGGTGACATAACGATGTCGTCCACCGGAGCATCCTTTCGAGAAGAGGAAGGTGTATCCGGTCGCAACTTCTCGACTCTCACCGTAACCTCCTCGCAGCTAATTACTCGAGGTTTAATTGAATTCCTTTCCTTGTCCATGTTTGCGTCCTTTTGAGAAACATCAGTCGTCACCGAGGTAAATCCATCCTGGTTTATATTAATAGTATCCATGTTGCCTGTAATAGAAAAGCGGTTCGCCTATCATGAGAGCCACACCGCGGTGCAGCCACTTCCCCGCTGTAAACAAATCCCTAGTTAAGAGTACAGAAGCCGAAAAGCGATTTATCAGGCGGCCCACCTTATCCGTACAAAATAACTCTAACAAAAAAGGTTACGGGATAGGCCCGCGCCATAGATGATGCTGAGGTTTTACGTCACCCCTACTACACGGGCCCGTACCCATTCGAAGGACGGACACCCGTGCCCCGGGCTAGACGGTGCTGCAATTTGCCCTATGCAGCTCCGGGTGTGGGAGAATATTGGCCACATAACCCCCACACACACTCCTTCAGGCCCCCTTCAATCCCGGTATAGGCTCCAGCCACTGGGAAGAGAGCGGCCATCACGACATGGGGGTTCACGGGATCTTTGCCTGCAGTCTCCCTAAGGAGGCTACAGGACTTATGATTACCCTTATTACTACCCCAGAGGTCACAACAGCCTCCACCTCCCAGCCCGGTTGGGGGGCTACTACTCCCCCCTTGATTAGTCTATCAGGAATATCCAAGGACCTTCCACCGTGTCTCACACGTACCAAAACCCTTTCCAAAACCCATTCTCTCTCTCCCATACACACCAGCTCGGGTACTCCGGGTTCGCGAAGCCCGTACTGCCTCCCCCGAAGAGGAGACAGCCCCTGGAGGAGTACTGAAAAATACTGTTATGACTAAAATAAGCAACAAAATAATTCACTTGAATGATGGAAACTCTTCTTGCGAATCATGATACGATATATTATTTAATATTTTTCTCTTTGAAATTTTTAGAGAAACTGTATTCATCATATTAAAACATTGACTATGGCTGCCTAGCCAATAATTATTTCGATAAAGAAAACCAGAGTTAAATACATCATTGAAATCTAATACTAAAAAAAATTAAAACTTAGAATTGAGTCAATATTTTTCTTTGATATAGTTTGTCTTAGAAATGAATCTTTTATGGCACTTAGTAATAAAAATTTTTGATATTACAATTAAATATGTAATTGTAATTTAAAATATATTTACATAAATAATAATATTTCTCATCAATGACCTCAGCTTTGAGATATCGATGCGATGTACACAAAGTATAGTAATTAATTAATTAGTTAATATTAAAAGTTAAATAATGAAATTAAAGGTTAATAATTTTTAGCTCAGCTTAATTAATTTTAATTGAGTTTTTTTAACTTTAATTAATTGGTTTTGAAAACACATTAACATATAACTACGACTCATTAATTTTTTTCTAACAAGATAAGATTTTTCAGATAAGATTTTTTTTATTCATGAAACTGGATGTCTGATCCGAAATGATACGACTACGTGTAGATGGAGTGGATCAAGCTTATAGAAACGTCCCCAAATAGTACAAAAAATCCAAAAAATAATTTATTTTGAATCCCCAAATTATGAAATGTATTCCTCTTGCGTACCATTTCTGATCTAAAAATGTTCATAAAAGTTCTATAGAATTTTACTTTTATGTTATCAATTCTGATACTCTTTTTCAGATAAGGAAATTTGTTTATAGTTTATAACAATTCGTTGAAATTATAATCATTTTTAAATAATATTCCTAACAAGTATATATCCTCCTAACAAATATATATTTCAGAAATATCCTAAATTAATTATTACATAGAACGAAACGGTAAACAACAGTAAACTGTCAAAACATTTTGTTTCATCTCGAAGATTTTATGTATTTACCTTCAAGGCATCATCAGAGATGCCAAAATAAAATCTCGGAACTGACTTCATTTTATTTAATTCATATTATTTTATTAGAATTAGGACATAATTCTCATAATATACCCAGCATCCGGAAATAAATTAAAATAAATTGAAAATTTCTAATCCATTTTAATTCATTTTAATACATTTTGGATTGAAAGAATAAGAAGCACTTCGTTTCAATCTCGTTTCACGGATTAAAATGAATTGGCCGGCGTAATCTTTTCTGGATTGACAGCATAAAAATCTTATAGTTTCAATTTCACTTTATAAATTAAAATGGATTCAAAGAATTCTTAAATTTTAATTGGATTGAAATGGATTAAAAAAATCACGATTTTGGATTCGTCAATGACCAATGACAAATTCATTTTTAGCTATTTCAATCCATTTCTGTTTGTTGGATAATGCCATTTATTTTATTTGTATGGATTTTAGTTGCGAGAAATGGAGTCAACTGCGTCCATTTATTGACGATTTCATGTATTCGTGATTCTTTTCGAACTCATTACGAACAGAAAAAAAATTTTCAGAGTAACTTCGATTTAATTTCAGAAGTCAAAACGTGTACTTTTATAGAATTCTTGTTAGATTACCGAAAAGAAATTCTTTTTGAGTTCATAATGATTTTCTGTGCTGATGCTATGATTTGAAATAAAATCACAAGCCAGTAATATATATACAAATGGCATATTGCTATGCGATATTAATTAACTGTGAAAATCAAATCAATGACAGATGATAAATCGATGTATGCGTTTATGTAATTATAAGCCGTGCAATTTCTACGCAACATTATTCTTCTGATTATTGTTGACTGATTATAATTGAGAAATTGTTATAACCTTAATATCTTCATATTAGAACTTTTTACTTTATTTCCAGAAAATATTATTAAGATATTATGCGGTGGTTACGAGACATCTATATTAAATATCAAAAAAAAAAAAAACTTCCGCATTTTTTACTGAATAATACTTTATCAATATAATATTTGTTGATCGACAGCATTTCGAAACTTCTTTCGTATCGTCGAATTAATAAAGTCAGCTACCGAAGCAATGGCATAAAGTAGTAATATAGGGCTAGTTCTAAATCAGAAGCGTTGAGGGGGGTGCGGGTGTGCGGGGGGAAACGGCGCGCAACCGAGGAGCTCCGGGGAGGCGGGAGGGAGGGACAGCGCGTGTTGGGCGACTCAGTGCCATTGAACATAAACAGCGTGCGATTGAATCGACGATTGATGCCTTCAACACCGTGATAAATAATTACGAAAAGATAAATAACGAAGATGATATAAAAAATTGGACAGGGCGCGTGGACATGACATCAGAAGGAGGGGGCCGCCGCCGCGCCCGCCGTGCCCGCCGCCACTACCGCCACCGCCCGCCGCCACCACCGCCACCGCCCGCCGCCATCGCGCCCGCCGCCGCCGCCGCCCGCCGCCGAGTAAAAAATAAAAAAAAAAAAATTAAAAAAAGACTCTTCTACCTCACCAGGTTGAGGTAGAAGAGTCACTTAAAAAAAGCCACTTAAAAAATACAAAAAAGAAATGTCACAATCCAAGAAAAAAAATGTCACGTAAAAAAAATACACACAAAAAAAATGTTTAACAAAATCCAAGAAAAAAAAGCACTCAGTCACTTTAACAAAATACAGACAAAAAAGAAAAATATTAATAATCCATGAAATAATTTTATTCCCTTCATCCACATACCGCGGGTTAATCCCGCGGTATGTGGATG